>NW_006239537.1:216377-229502 GCF_000226075.1 Solanum tuberosum
TTGTAGTACGGGTGCAAGAATATAATATTATACAAAAAATCTTTAAAAATATACATATAAAATATCTAATTTTACGAAGAGACCACGGGTGCGGGTGCCCTATTTTTTGGCTGTAAATTCGCCACTGGTTAGAAGTATGTTTTTGCTACAATGAAATTAGAAATGCAAAGATGTGAGGTGTTTTTAGAACCCCATTCAAAGAATAGAAACCTAAAACGGTTATGCTTGGTGCATTATTTCTGCATGTTTGCTCTAGTATTGTTAGATGGGAAACAATGACATCGTTGATTGTATAATCAGCTTAATAGCAGATTTAGAGAAGAAATATGAGAATAATGATTTGGTGTACAATTGGTTTACTTCCATTCTCCCAAAGCTGCCTCTGTACTTCATCTATGATCTATGCAACATATTATAAGAGTTCCTATGAATCATGACCTAAAGTGACTGTATCATTGGAAAATTATTAGTTCTTTGATTACTTGCCAATCAGTCTCGGTAATTAATTAAGATGACGCTCCAAAGTGTTTTCATAATCTTTTGGCTAATTGTTCCTATTAGCTATCAGATGGTCTGGATAATCACTATTTCCATGGCATAATTATCAAGATGGAATATGGTTCATCCAGTTAAAATTGGTTTACTTTAGGATGTTGATTCTGAGCATTACACTTATAGACGGAAGATGATTTTCAGATGGTGGTCAAATGAAACTATGGCTGTCGTGACTGGTTCAAACAGAGGAATTGGTTTTGAAATTGCTCACCAACTGGCATCACATGGCTTAACAGTAGTTCTTACATCACGAGAGACTCGTGTTGGTGAAGAAGCAACAAAAATCATGCAAGAAAAAGGTTTGAATGTGGTATTTCATCAATTGGATATTGTGGACCCTGCATCAATTGAAACATTTTCTGACTGGATAAAGGAAAACTATGGTGGTTTAGATATACTGGTAATCCATCTACTCTATTTTCTCTTTATAATCTAGCATTGGTTTGTCTACTCTATCATATCTTTATGATGATGATACGATATGAGCTTAAATGAAGAAATGGGGATTCATATAGCCGACCCCAACTTATTTGGGACTGAGACGTAGTTGTTGTTGTTGTAATCTAGCATTGATCCAGTCGCATATACATCCACTTGCAGAGCTACCTTGTCCAATGCGGTGTCAATTGACTCGCCTTTACTGGAAAATGACATTGCTTAGATATGAATTTTTTAATGCTTATATACTATATGTTGAATCTCTTCAATTCCTCATGTGGTTACTTCTCTATATGTTGACTCCCGTTAGTGAAAATCCTTGCTTCACTACTGTATAGAACCGTACTGGTTACAATAGCATACTACCAGGTGCTAATTTTTCTTGTACTTCACAGTTTGACCATGTTCTTAGTTATTATTTTTTCATTTTCCTTTTATTTTGCTTGGGGTGGGGGAGCAAGGAGGGGCATTATGCTATATTTGGTGTTATTTTACTTTCATGTGGTTATCAATTTTGTCTGTTAACTGTTTTGGCAAATCTGACCCTTTCGGCTAATGATATGGAAGTATTTAGATCAATAATGCAGGAGTCAATTTCAATTTCGGCACAGATAATTCAGTGGAATATGCAGAAACTGTTATCCGGACCAACTACTTCGGCACCAAAAGTATGATTAAAACTATGATTCCATTAATGAGGCCTTCTCCTTTTGGCGCTCGTATTGTTAATGTGACCTCACGACTGGGAAGACTTAACGGCAGACGGAATGTAAGTGCCTTAGTGTTCCTTTTCATTTATATTCTTCTTCTCACTCTTATTGCCCTTGTTCATCTTGTTGGAAGAGTATTCCTTTTGTTCTTTTACTTCGTAGTCATTTTTTTTCAATACTGCACCCTTATAATGCTTCGTAGGAGATATTTGTTATTCGTCAAAAGCAATAACTTCTTGAGTTCTCTAATATGCAAATAGCTTTTATCTTCGCATCTCAAAATGATCTACTTTTGTTTGATGCCCACCAGAGAATTGCAAATGTCAGCTTGAGACAACAACTGGAGGATAACGATTCCCTATCAGAGGAACTGATTGATAGTACTGTGAACTCATTTTTGGAACAAGTAAAAAATGGAACATGGGAATCTGGGGGATGGCCACAAGTATTCACAGACTACTCATTGTCAAAGCTTGCTGCTAATGCTTACACCAGGCTAATGGCGAGGATACTTTCTGACCAGCCAGAGGGCCATAAGATATATATGAATTGCTATTGCCCAGGTTGGGTGAAGACTGCCATGACCGATTGGGCTGGGCATACATCTCCCGAAGTTGCTGCTGATACTGCAGTCTGGCTTGCTCTTATCTCAGACCAGTTTGTGAGTGGTAAGTTTTTTGCTGAGAGGCGTGAAATAAACTTCTAAAGTGGGCATTGAAAACAAATTCAAGAATCAGCCCAGTTTCTTTTGCTTTTGAACGAAAATGTGACATGAGTACAGATAAAAGCTAGAGTACTTGTGTTACAAGATGCTACCAAGAGCCTACTGAAAATTGATATTGCTGATGGGAAACAATCTGTATCGGTACAAGCTGTTAAGTTGATTACCTAGTCGTCAAACTCTGGAGGATGTGTTAACTTTGGGAAGAGCTGAAAGGGTGGTCTGGTTTTCTAATAATCACATCGACACATCCTGGATTAGATCATTTGCCTGTGTTTTGGTGTACTATTTGTAACTTTTAGTACAGATTAGCAATGCATACTACAGCATATTGGATAGTTAACTACTTAAAAATATGTCTTGTTCTATAATTATAAGCATTAGCTGTTTTAAAAGATCACTAAATCCATCCGCATACGTACTCCTAAAGAAATAACATTCTGCCTTCTACGTTTGTGTTCATTGACCAATATATTTATTTTTATCCAAAGGAGAACTCGCAATCACTATTCTTCGACTGAAAAAGCGGCCCGTATGGGTAACCATATTTATTTTCAAGTCTTGGTAAAATATTTTATTCCTTTGCTAATAATATTTTTTTATTTTACTTGAGAAATGAAGCAACCTAGAGTGACATGGACCTTATCTACTTTGTTTTCTGTGCTGTATGATCCACACATTCCCTTTTGAGTTTCGATTTCACTTCACCTTTTATATTTTGTCTCCAAAAATTAAGTTAAAGGAATAAAGAGAATCAAGAAGAAAATGCATTTTCCTATCAACTTCATCTTCCTTTTCACCTTATCCCCTTTGTGGATTCCTTCAATTGCATTGGAATCAGATTCAACAGACCCAATTCCATCACCATGGCCGCACCAGTTCCATGCAACTACCATCATGAACTACACAGGAGGTCTCCGGAAAGTGGATCTCTGGTACGATTGGCCTAACAAAAGGTACTTGCATATAAACCAATACCAATTGGGGAAAAAATTGTACGGTGTTGAATGGCAGAACGGCACTTCATTTTACTTCACTTTGGACTCTACCGAGGAGTGCACAATCAGGCATTTCCCTGTGGGAATTTTGAGACCTAATTGGCTTGAAGGTGCAAATTATATGGGCCAGAGGTATAAAGATGGATTCCTCTGTAATGTTTGGGATAAGATTGATTTCATACACTACTATGAAGATGTTGCTACCCAGATACCTGTTTATTGGCATTTTAATGATGGTATGCCCATTTAAATATGCTTTTATTATATGATTTTGAGCAATTGCCGCTAATTTCGGATTGAGTTAGACTCATGATTCATTTAATTACATATATAAAAGTCTAAGTGTCCGCTTGCCCACAGATAATTTTTCACTCACAAAATTCCGTATTCATCAACAACAAAAAAAATCAGTATTTTTCCGTACTCGTGTTCCGAATTTGGTTCTGGGGTTTGCAGGTTGTTAGAACACATTGTTTAATGATTTAAAACGTATGATGTATCTGTTTATAGAGTTTTTCGGTAATACTCATTTCATGAGCTAACTTCTGTGTTAAGTTTAAAAGTCATTTCCTTTTTCGGCCTCTCTGCATATGTTAATTTTTTTCATGTGTGATGAAGTAATTTAATGCTGGATATATGTGAAATAATGCAGGATTGATCGAACATATTATGACTTTTGAGGTGGGGAAAGTGCTGGAGGATTCTAAGTGGCAAGCCCCCGCTTACTGCTTCAAGGAGATTGAAAAGGGAAAGAAAACTTTGCAAGATCGACAAGTTCAAGATCACTCACTTCTCGCTGAGAGAAGATTTAAAAGTGACAAATGAACGAAGATGTATGACAACAATATACCTACTGCTACTTGGATAAGCCCGTGTTTTGAGTTTGTAATGCTACAAATACATACGCATCCCTTTTAATTTGCACTTTCATATGGCATTGACGACACTTCAGTGACTGGTGACCGTATGTGTTTGATATCCAGTGCACAAAAGATTATTTCAAAATTATTTGTTTGTAATCTAGAAAAATACCGGGAGTGAAAGTTTGGTGGTAAATGGTCTAGGCTAGAGAGAAGATAATGAACTTGAAAAATCATTTAAGAAACTTGTTTTTACTTCCATAAGGTCTAAATATTTTATTTTGCTTATTAGCTATTCATATATATTAAGGTATGTACTCCCTGAGCTTAGAGGTTCCTAGAATTTCAAGAGCAACCTATTTTAACCAGTTAATACAATGTATACTTCATAATAATGTGAAATTTGAAACTTTATGACAATTATTTTTTAATTACGAGACTTAAAATTTATTGATCTGCCTTATTATTCCCTTTGTCCATAAAAACTGGTCAATCAAGTGATAATCTTTCTATTCACAAAATGTCAAACTTTTTTTTTTAAACAAAATATCACATTTGTTATGTCCAAACGTCTAATAATGGAGACTTTATAGAGGGGTTTACAACAATCATTTTAAAGTTAAATGACCTTAAATTTTTTTTTACCTCAATTGTTTCATGCATAAAATATCAAAGAGTTCACATTATGTGAGCTTCCTTTTCCTTATATACTAGTCAACATTAAATTAAGAAGCACGAAAAAAAGTATCTACCTCAGGAAAAGGATGAAAGTAGACTTATAATACTAGTAACAAGTTTTAACCTTAAAAAATTGTCAATAGAATAAGCCATGAGGTGATCAAAAATTCAAAATCACCAATTCCGAAAGTTGCTTCCATCGACCTATATTAGATGGGCACTTTCTATTATACACGGTAATTAAGAAATTATTAATTAATTGATTAACTTTACTATTTTACCCTTTGTTCATATTAATTAGCCTCTTGAAAATAAAATTAAATCTTCTAATTTTGTTTAAACTTCCAACAGCCATATTAATTAAGCGGTAAAATGAAAAAAAAAAAGTAATACTATCTTGATTTAGTAAGAGATCAAGTAATATGAGATAAATATTTTTGGGGAAACTACATAAATTGGCCACAAACTACAAATTAATTACAATTTCATAGTCCAACCCAAACTAATTCAGCAAAAAACTCATTCACCCAAAATAAATTATAGTTCATACCCCCTCTTTAGTTTAGGCCAAATTTCCCTTCCTCCGTTAAATTTAGGTAAACTATCACTTGCATCAAGTATTAGAAAAGACAAATAGAGGAGCTGGAAAATGGAAAAGGGATAGTTGTATTTCGTTTGTTTCTGGGGTAGGATTTACTAATTCTTGGACTTTACTAAACATTTTTCCTTTCTCTTACCACTAAACTAATAGCTTATGTTTGGTTTTAAAACAAATCAGTTTTTGCAAAACTAAAAATATTGCAAAAAATATCTTTTTGAGCCAAACATCATCTTCTTCCCAAATGTTTGGAATCAAGTTTAAAAGAGGAAAGGGTGTTCAATTGTATAATTTTGGGTCTTTAGAAATAGTCCAACTGGTGCAGTCCCTTATAAAAGTCACCATTTCGTTTTAGAGCTCTGGAATAACTTTGTTTCGCTTTCCTATCGAAGAAAACAAAAAAATACCACAACAATATACCTTAATATCATTGACTAATTAGTAGGGTGTAAAACAAGAAACCTTAATAATATCACAACTATATATATAATGAGTATGACATAACAAAAAATCTTAATGATATTAATACAATATATATATCAGTGTTTTAAAAGGCGAGGCATTTTATACCGTACAGGGCGAGACGTATGCCCCGAGACACGAGGTATAACCCACGGATCTACGGGGCGTAGTCTCATATATATTCAATTTTATAGTTTTATTACTAATAAAATAAGCAAAAGTAAACTTTTCAATGATTTATGATCTTTATTTGAGATAAGTATTAATAATCAATAATGAAGAAAAAAAGTATTATAATTACTATTTGAGAAATATCATAACATCAATAATAAAAATATGATTTAAAGCAAAAAATGTTCAAAAAAATAAATTAAAAACGCTCGGGCATACGTTTTTACGCCCAGGACTTACGTTTTTATGCTTAGGCTTATGCCTTATGGATCTACGTCTTTAATTTACGCCCCAGAGCGTTTTTGATATGCCCTGCCCCGAGACTTGCCGAAAAACATTTTTGAAAACACTGATATATATTTATATGATTTAGTATCATTTAAATGAAACTGTCAATTGAGACATCAATGTAAAGAGGCATATGTTTGTAATTAGTTTGTATTTATAAGACATTTATTCAGTTTCTCCAATATTTTTAGTAAGATTCCCATCTAATATGGGACCGAGAGGGTATTGATGTAGTAAGTGGGCCTTTGAGGCTGGGCTAATGATATGGGCTTCAGCCCAGTGTAAGATTCTACCATCCCAAGTCGTTTTGTATCGTTGCATCTGAAAAACAAGTGGTGGTAATTGATCGGACGGCGTGAGGCAACGTTTGTACAAATTATTACTCCATTTTCAGTAGTTCACATTTTGCAGAAAGCTGGGAAGCAGAAGCTTAAGATGATTTATCGGTTAAATAATCTGCTGTTGAAGAGTCCACTTTAAGTGTTAAGCGCCGGCATGTGTACGGGCTCGGACTCGGGTTTGGGTTCGAATTCTAAGTCGGATCCTGACTCAAACGGGTGGAGCCGAGCTCGTGGAGCGGTCCTCAAGTCACTGGTGCTCGTCGGAGGAGCCTTATTGCTCCGGCGGCTAACTAAATCGACCACACGTTGGGACCATGCTCGAATTGTCGCAGAGTCACTTAACGGTGAAAAGGTACTTTTTTTGCGACTTACTGCTCTCCATCTCTGCTATCTTTTGCGTCTCTAGAACTGTGCCAGTGATAATAAATGATATTTTTGAGTTCTATTGTAGTTTTCAAAGGAGCAAGCGGTTAGGGATCCTGATAATTATTTTAATTTCAGGTATTACATTCTTCATTTGAAGTTTCACTGTTTACTCTTTTGATTTTGGATTTGTGTTAGAAATTGTTGCTGCCAAATTTGCTTGTGTGAGTTTTGCATACCGGTTCCCCAGCTGTATAATAGCTAAGAAATGTAATGTATGTTGAATCTTATTAACTTCAATTTCATGATAGGAGATTGGCTCGAATTTAGCTGATAGAGCAACTAACCTCCAACTGGTCTGTATTGAGGCTTAGTGGATTTTATTATTGGAGGTGTAGAAGGAGAAAAACACATATAGTATTAAATGTTGATATTTTGGCACTTTTGTATGTTGTTGCTCGATTGGCCTGCAAAGTTACAAACTTTTCTTTTTGAGAAATGTTATGTTTAGGCTAGCTTGTGCGCGCCTCAACTAATTTCATGGGGTACTTCCCACCAACACATGTAGCGAGTGACTCTATCCATCAAAGCTTCAATAGATTGGAAGAGATCACCTAGTGGGTTTGCTTCTGTTAGGATTTGAACTTGAGACGTCATGATTGTCAACCCACTTCATTGATCACTACTAGGTCACACCCTTGGGTGCGGAAGTCACAAACTTTAGGATGCATACCTTTCATAATTTGGATATCAATCTCCCAATGATCCCCTCAGGCATGTGAGTGTGCTTCTCTCCAAGAGCTTTGCTTCTAGGCTCTAGCATATGGTCATCTCTTGATGTAGAAAAGACACGGTGGAAGTTCTGTTATTTGAAAATTTTCTTTTATTCACCTTTCATATTTTTATGTCTAGATGGCTTTCCTGTCCTGCTGCAGACATGGTAGATGGCTCTAAGGTTTTATATTTTGAGCAGGTAAGTATCTCTATATCTCGATTTGTTTTTTTTCATGCTCCAGGTTTGAACCAACAATGATCAGTTTTATGATGGATCTAATTTTGTTTTGTAGGCATTTTGGCGAACACCGCACAAACCCTTCAGACAGGTGAGTGAAATCCAATAATTTTTTTCTTGTTCTTGACATTTCGATCCGTGGCATTATAGACCTGATAACTCTAGTCCAGTTCTTTGTCTTGTTTGCTTTGATTGCTGAAACATACATAATCACATAAGATGGCAGAAGTTTTTAATTTGATTAGTTGCTCTTATAGCTGAGGGAACTTTAGTACTTGAATTCTAACAGAACTCTTTTGCAGAGATTTTTCATGGTCAAGCCTTGTGCAAAGGAGTTGAAATGTGATGTTGAGGTTGGTCCAAATTCATATTTCTGTGACTAAACTTTGCTCTGAATTCTACTCCCCTTGCTAAGCCTCTTCACACTTATGTTTGGCATGAGCAGCATAAATTTAAAACACATACTTTAGTGTAGAACCATCATCCTTTATTATTGCATCATGTAGTATAATGTGATTGGGTACAATTCTACTTCACTTACAGGCTTGTTTGCTTGAATAATTATTCATTCTAATTTATTGTCAGTGGGTGTGGGTGAGGAGGATTATCAGGAGTCTAGGTAGTAGCATGAAGGTATGATGATGGTCTTCTGGTTGATAGGAAAATAATCTTTCTGCACTGACTGTAGTGGGAATAATACACCTTCCCGACATGGTTGCCTAGTGTTCATGCAGCTGAATTCTAGAATTCTTGTAACAACTCTCCTGCCCTTTAGTTTGGGGGGGGGGGGGCGGGTGTGGGGTGATCCGGTGATGGAAAACAAGCACTGGTAATAATATTGCAGCCTTTAATTCCATTATCCGTTGCTAATAAGATTTCTTTATCTTCCTGTACAAACATCTAGGTAAGCACATATGCTATCAGAGATGCAGAGGAGTACAAGAACTTCTGTGATCGCCCTAGGGATCAGCGTCCACAACCCGAAGAAGTTATTGGGGTAAATATTCAAATACATTAAGATTGAATCTATTGTTTCTTTATGTTTTACATTTGAGTATAGACTCAGTCTGTACCTTTGTAAGATGTGTTCTCTCTTATTTCATGTCTCTGTTGCTTAAAATAATCAAGTCTGCCATGACAAACTGTTAAATATATTCCTAGTTTGATTGTAATGTAAATACTTAAAAGAAGTTTGATTGTTATGCAAATAAAAACTGTTATAGAACACACGGTAACCTGGAGGAAACATGTAGGAATTTGCTGGAAAGTCAATTTAGTTCTATTGTTATGTGCAGGATATTGCTGAACATTTGACTACCATTCATCTAAAGCGCTGTGAGCGTGGGAAACGATGCTTATATGAAGGTTCAACACCAGCAGATGGATTTCCTAATTCATGGGTATTTCCCTAAGTTTTTCATTAATTTTAGTGGTGAGATCCATATCATGATAGCCTTTGATGTTTTCTCCTTTCCTATTAAGTTTTGGAAGTTTATTTTGCTTGTGTAGCAGAATGGTGCGACATACTGTACCTCAGAACTTGCTGTGTTGAAGAATAATGAGATACATGCCTGGGATAGAGGTTTTGATGATGATGGCAATCAAGTTAGTTCCATATGCTCCGTACTTGTTTTTTCCTTGGAAGTTATAACCCGTCTTGTGAATCTTGTCTCGATTATATATCCATTTATTTGATGAACCAACAGCCTCTGACAAGGCTTGTTTCCCTTCCAAATATTACAGGTTTGGGGTGTAAAAGGAGGTCCTTATGAATTCAAGCCTGCTCCTTCTTCAAGTTTTAACGATGTGCTGAATCCTTTGAGTTTTGCTTCACAACCCCTGGGGAAAAGAATAGAGGGTTCATTTGTCCTCCAGGAATGATTTCTTGTTATATAATCCCCCCAAACTGCCCACATCTTGTAAATTATAACTCAACTAGGTAATCAAGGCTTTTGAACAACATTTCCAATAATCGACTGTTGTAAGAAATAAAAAGAAGAGTAAATTTTAATAGGTTTTAAGAACATTTCAATAGAAATTAAATGATTTGAAATTCAAACCATTGTTTTTAAGATTTCATTTAAGCATTCATGGTCATAAGTAAATTATTTAACTTTTGAAATTCAATTTGTGACACATAAATTAAGAATGAAGAAGTACAAATTTGAGAGATATGTACGAAAATATTGCATATACATGAAAAAGAATCAATTAGAAGTGCACGAACGTTAGTAGTATTGATATATGAACATTATCTTCTAGCATTAGCTAGATTAAATAAATACTTGAGAAATGAAGTTCATCCAAATCATATATACTAAAACATAGAGGATATATATATAATAGTATAAAGAACAAAAATATAAGTACATTGGCCACAACTAATGGTTGTTTCAAGTTTGTATAATCGTATAGAAATAAAATTTGTCCTTTAATTTCTTCAGATAAACTTGATTTCTGCTTTTTTCAATAGATTTAGTTAGACCCGAGACTTAATTTTCGTATGAAGTAACTTCATAACTCGGAAACTGAAAATCAACAATTTTATCTTTTAGTATGATTGATTCAATAAATTAAATAATAAGAAGTTGACAGAAATTATGAACAATTATATTTAATAAATCAAAAACATAACTTATGAGCATTACAATTTTTTTATATATATTTGGAGAGGGAAGATTTCATGTTGAAGTCCAATCTTGAACTGAGATTAGGTAACTATTACATAAAAGTACACACAAAATGTAGCCACGTAACAAGTATATATCCCCCGTCATTTCGAACACAAATTACAAATTATGACTAATATTAGAGTTTGATGGATTTTAATTTGAAAAAAAAATGAAAATAATATTAATAACAACTACACATATAGCTAAATAGTCTCACAAAGTGAGGTCCGAAAAGAGTTGAGTATACAAAGACCTTATCCTTCCTCAGAGATAGCGAGGTTGTTTTCCATGGACCTCGACTGGTCAAAAATTTCTTCAAAGCTAGAACGCTAAGATTGGAGAGTCCAATTTTACAAATGTTATAACAAATGTCAACTAAGTAGTATCACTCAACTTGCAAGTGAAGGAACTGCAAGTAGTTGATAATTTCGTCAAGGATCACGACTATTTCAGTCACCTAGTAAAAAGACAATAATGAACTTATCATATTAGAATGCTACATATTTACTTCACAAATATATAGCAAGGAAGGAAGTATTCTCTTCAATACTTTAGTAAAGTCCAGTAGGAGATTTTGTGTCATTCTTTCACTGATTTTTTTCTTCTAGCATATTCAAGTAAAAGAAACCAGACCAAAAAATATTATAATCTAGTTTAGCCATACGCAATATGTTACTCTGTAGTTATAGACATGTTAATATAATATGAGGAGATGGTAACTGCTCCAATACTGGATCAGATTCCTTAATAGCCAGAAGTGTTGGAGGTCTCAAGTTTGAAACTCTTTGCCAGGATTTTCTTTCTAGATTGAGCTCGTCGCACCGAACTTGCCTAGTGCGGGTTACCTCTTTTGTATGGTTGCGAGGCATAGGAGTGGAGGTTTTACCATGTGCGCACTGAAAGGGTAGTGGTGTCAAGTTTGAAATATATCTATTGTCTGTGTTGCTATATGCTCCACTTGGCAAGTATCTGTATTTAATATGACTAAGTCGGAGACATGTTGCTGATAGGTTGTACTTGTGATCTTATCATTATCGGGTCTAAAGTGTGATTTACATGAGAAAATCCGTATTAGAGATTAAACTTTTCATGGCCATCTATCAACTGACTAACAATGTGTTGCATCAAATGTATGTCATAATTAGTTATTGAGTTAGTTTGATACTTGTACATATGATATCCTACAAAGTAATATCTTCATAAATATGGGATACATCAAAAGGTAAATTACTGTTACAGAGCATTGAATTATCCGTAGATAATCTAACACACTGACAAAGTAGATTAAAATTGAGGAGCAACATATATAAAATATGCTAATCAAACTTGTATTTCCTGATAATTCTAGCATAAAAGTAATCATATATGTATTTACACGGATAAAATAACTTTATCAGCCAAATACAAAACATATCAAAGCTATCTCTACGTTTTTAACAATGTCGAATTACCTAAGCAGTGTCCCAAATCTGAGCCTTGATAGTCAGTCTTATGAACGATTTCTAAGGTCCTCGTCTGGAATTCAACACCCCTGGTACCTCTGGTGGACTTATAATCTCTCTAAGCTTGTTCAGCCAGTAGCTACAACTAAAACTCGATCGATCAAAATGAAGATAGAATGGGTTCGTGAGGGAGCAAAAAAGTTTATGCCTCTCTCTTAATGCGATAATACATAGGAGTAATATATTTTCAATAGCACATCTCTTTCACACGTACTTCCTACAAAGTCTAAGAAGTAAATCATTAGAACCTTACTGTACAATTGCTAGTAGATTTATCTATAAATGATCATTTTTATCAAAGATGAGTTCCAAACAAAACTAAACACAGAAATCAAAATTGAGTTCCAATCAGAGCATGTTTAAAAAATGACATTGAAATATTTAGGGAGGAAAAACAATGTAACACATAAATCAAAATTGAGTTCCAATCAGACGTTATGTGGCAGGGACTTAGGGTGTGTTTGGTATGAAGGAAAACATTTTTCGGAAAATGTTTTTCAATTTTCTCATGTTTGGTTGGGCTAAATGTTTTGGAAAATGTTTTTCAAATCAATTCATTTTCCTCAAATTTAAGGAAAATGACTTCCCTTCTAAACTTAAGGAAAACATTTTCCAAAACTCTCTTCCAACTTCAAATTACAATTATTTTTTTTTGAAAAAATCAATTTATTTTGTCCCTACCCTCAAACCCCCCCCCCCCCCAAAAAAAATAATAATTTTAAAGCTTGTTTTTAAATTCAATTTTTTTACCCCATC
>NW_006239537.1:230094-252368 GCF_000226075.1 Solanum tuberosum
ACCCACTCCCTACCACCCCCCACCCCCCAAAAAAAATTTAAGTTTGTTTTTAAAAATTATTTTCAATTTCAAAAATTATTTTCTACTCTAGTAAAAATAAAAGATATTTCTCAAAAATATTTTTCATTCATAAATCAAACACTAAAAATCTTTTCCGGAAAATATTTTCTACTCACCAACCAAACATGAGAAAATAAGTCTAAAATCAACTTGTTTTCCAGGAAAACATTTTCCTTCGTACCAAACACACCCTTACTCTTCTATTCCTATATATATTCACCTCTGTATATGGTGGTGTACTTGGAAAGGAATATCCTAGATGTTTAAAGAGTAAAAAAAAAATACAAATTATATGATTGTTGAATCTAGCCTCGACTATGTATCTTCTTATTAGATCCCTTTGTTTCAGGTATAAAGCAATATAGCAGTTGTTCTTGGCATTTCCAAATTCACAACCGTATAATGGATATCGAATCCCTAGTAAAATTAAGGAAAATGAGGGGTAAACCTGTACCACATGTAGGCGACTTCATCGTCTTCAGCACTTCATGAACATCAATGTTGTAATCTAAATCTTGGGAATGTGAGATATTTGGAGAGGGATTCTCCCATCAACCGTGTGGCTCAAGGGCTGTGAAATTTGTCTGGAATTCTCAGAAAGAAGAAGACTTGTTTGGTCTGTTATGAAAAAAGAAGCAGGGGAACACAAACAAGATATTCAAAATCGAAGCAAAGTTTCGAAATCCAAACTTTAACAAAACATGTTTTTTCATTCTTGTATAAGTAAAAGGCTAAAAATTTTAGATAAGCGATAACTGGAATTTCTTAGTTGTGGTGTGTGCAGATAGGTGAGTCTAGGATCCTCTTTTATATATATATATATATACAAGTTGTTGGCACATATTTGGATACATTTACTCTAATAATCCTAATTTATTTGTTTTCCTATAATACAAAACTACAAAATTAACAAAACAAAAAAGCAAGAGAATATATACCTCAAGCATAAATAAAACAAGTTCTTGCAACATGCTAGTAATACATCTATATACAAAATTTCAATCTCTCACTCATTACCGGAAAATCATAAATGCACAGTAACTATAAAGAAAGTATAAGAATATAGCACCTTAAGCTTGGACGTTTCAAGAGTGACATCTGCAGCCTTCATTGATTTGCGTGCATTCTCTATATCTTTGACACAAATAAATAATCAGAACACAAGAGGAAGTAGCAAATAATTCAACCCTATAGCAGTTAATATGTCAAGTGCCACCAAAATTAAGCAAATTAAAAGAAGAGTAAAACTCAGAAAACACAAATTGGTGAGATTAGATTTGAGTGTAATTGTCGAAACAGAGAAAACTTGATCATAGAACTAACTCAACATGAAAAATGATTCGATTTAACAAATTGTTTGACAACAAAGTTGTAATCATAAAGCAGAACAATTCCAACAAAACCTACCAACGGGAAAATAACGGATTGCCCAAAAGCTAAGGTTTACTTCTTTTGGCACGACGTTGAACAACGTTTTGAAGTAAGCCATGGAGAACGATGGAATTTGGTTTAAGAGTGTTTTCGTAGAAGTCGGTAGGAAAGGTGGTGGGCAGGAACATGGAGTTGAAAAAATTGAAGATGAATATGCAGTGGTTTATTTACCGCCATGATATGAAATATGATATGATTAATATTATGTTTAAATCAAAAGTTATTTTATATTTCAAATCTTACCGTTGGCTGTTTGCTGATGATAGTTCTGGTCTTTCTCTGAGAATTTTGCGGAAATAGTAATCACCCCTTGAATTAAGATTGATATAGTGTTATTGAGAGAATTTGGGATCAATACGTCTTGTCACTGCGGCATGTCAATTTGGTACTACAAAATTAGAAATGCCGCATCTTAATTTGGCTCTGTGAAAGTGGATTTCTACACAAGGAATGGATACAATAACAAATTGCTGAGTGAATTTTCGTTTAGGCAAGACTCATAATGGGTCATTTGATGTCTCTCTTCAACTGTGTCCTTAACTTTTTGTAGCTACTTCAGTTCAGAACATAAGGTCTGATTCTACGTTTTGGAGCACCACATATTACAATAGCAAATCACTAATTAGAGAAATGTTCAACAAACCAAAAATCATTAGACCAAGGGAACTTTTCGAACCACTTTTTTGCTTTATGAACCTTTCTTATCCTCTCTACTTCTTGACGTACTTCCTTCATAATATTTTCTTCATTCTATTCATTTAACATGTTGGTGCATTCCTGCCTTTGTCTAGAAATGTGCAGTTGCCCATCAACCAATTGGTATCTTAAAAGTTGGCAGAAAACACTCATGCTTCAACAATCAATTGTACAAGGGGACATCTTGTATGGAAAAATATTACTAGCATTCAGTGTTTACGTTCAAATCAATGAGTGCAAGACAATCCAACACAGCGCCCAAACAGAAGGCACTCAGATCCACCTAAATCTTTGCGATTATCATGGATGAAAATGCTATGATGGATGATAGTGGGTAACTCTTGCTCAAGAGTCAAGACCAAGGAATGAAACATAAAAAGGTGGGAAAGCAGGGATCAACATAAGCTTGTAACTAAGAATACTTAGATGCTGAAATAACCTTGTATGTTGAAGCAATACAAAAACTGAAATAAAATTTTGACAACATCCTAATATCATAAGGACGCGAGTAGGCAAGTGAACATACCCATATCTCTAATGCAGAACCCTACTGATCCAAAAATGAACATGGACTACATGGTTAAAATTTACAACTCAGATGAATTAAGCAAGTTTAGCACAGAAGAAGGGTTTGACACCAAACAAAAGAGTGAAATCATCGTCAAGAGCCAGCCTCTACCAAGGTTTGAGGTCACCAACTGGACCAGCAGTCCAGTTTAAGGACTTCTCCCCGGGCTTCAGGTAAGTGCTCTTGTCATGTGGCAGTTTACGCGCAAGTCCATTCAAGATCTGATGGAAAGCATCACCTGATTGAGCAGGTGTTGGAAATAACATTGCCTGCTTCATAGAAGGATTGGCAAGCAGTCTCTGCTTCCTCAATATTTCTTCTGGTCGAATAGAAGTGAGAATGGTGTCCAAGTTTGGAACATCTTTCTCTGCTACAAACACGCCTATATCTTCCCAGGGGATTGCGTCAGCAAATGGCAAGACAATGTCATCTGCTATAATAACAGGGATGCATCCAAATATAACTGCTTCAACCAATCTCGGACTCCATGGTGCCCATCCTAGAGGGCACAAGCAAAAGATAGCTCGCTGCATGTTTTCATAGTAAGTAGTTGGATGCTCAGTAGAAATATCAAAGAGAGGATTGTTTTTAAAGTTTTCCCACACTGCTGCTCGGGCACCTCTGAAGTGAGAAATAATCATAGTTAGTTATTTTGTCTTTCCATGTCTTGGAGATCAGTAGACTAAATGAGAATATTATTTGTCAACTTCTACAGTCATCATTTATTTAAACAATCTTCATTCATAATTTCATGGAAAAGAGGAACTCTATAATCCCAGAATCACAATGAATACTAGGGCCTTTTGATAAGTAGCTTTAAGTGTAAAAAAAAGTGATTTATTCATATGAGCCATGGTTATACCTCGCATAGTAACCACCCTCTGGATCATTTCCAACATCATAAAACAAGCCTCGGAAATAAACAAAGATAGACCGGGGAGTATCTGGAGGGATCAAGTGGGACTGCATTTTCTGTGGGGGAGCATATGGAGGAATTGTAATTGAGCCATCCTTCAAACAAACATGATTTCGTTGTCCAAAAGTTTGAACCAAGGTAGCACGTTGGAGCAATGGAAGAATTCCCCTCTCAATAGCTTTTTCTTCCTGCAATGGCGCAAACCCAGTGTAACCAAAACATATTTACCACCAAAGTAATGACTGAAAACTACAGTTGAAAATAACAAAACCGATAATCATGAACCTAAGGGATATTTGTTGGTAACCTTTCCGTGGCTTCTATCCAATTATGTGAGTGTGTGTGTACGATAGAGAGAGAGAGAGAGATTCTCACTTGATAGTGAAAACAAGCACCAAAATCATGTGGCACAATGAAGAAGTGATCAGCTCCCTCTGTCCTATTCCAGTAAGGCCAGTTAGAAGAAATAAGTTGTATCGCACTCCTCATCATACGTGGTGACTTGAAGGGTAAAGGAAGGCCATTTGGTGTAAGGTCACAAGTACTGTAAACAGGGGTGTAGAACCAATCTGCTTCCTCGGGATTAAAAGTTCGAACAGCGCTAGATAATAGGAAACGATGCATAAAGATTTCAGCAGCAAACATGTGGTTGAGGCATCGCTGGTCTTTCTGCAGAATTTTCTTGTTGTATTTGCTGGGAAGCTCATAGACAAAAACTTTTAATCTCCCAACTGGATTATCTTCCAAGACATCACCCGCACTTCCTGAATTTTGGAAATACAAGGAAAACAAAGAAGTTAATACTTAGTGTTGTAAGCAAATATCCAAATCATTATAGGCTAATACCATTTAAACAAGTTAAAAGATGATGTTTATCTCTCAGAAGAATTTGGAAGTCTGTTCTATTGGGACTTGGGAGTCTCAAAATACCCCTTGGAAATTTATGACAAACCTTAGAACATCTAAATTACAGCCTACCAAAGTCTTCAATCAAGTAATTCATTTAGCTTAAAAAAAACAAATGCAGAAGATCATAGAGTTCTTGAGAATAAATACCTCATTTTTATACAGGGTTAGCTCTAAGGTGACCACATTTGTTATAATTGATATTATAATGATTCCTCATAGGAATGATCTTACGGGTTAACCACTACTATATCCCTATAGAACTTAGGATTCATTAATGAAGCCAGCTGAAGTCGGCAACAATGTTGAAGCCTTTAAACAAAAGCCTTACACAGAAATCAAAGCTAATATCATCAATCTCACTAACATGAATTTTCAGCAGTGCCTCTAAGACCAGATACTTGTAACCTCCTACATTGCCTAAGTTTCCCCAAAACACATCCATTTCAGAGCAGGAACCAGCTGAATCTGGACATATTTATTGAAAACAAAAAGCCCAAAAGAAATTCATACAAGTATGAAGTACCCAATATCAGAAAAACCTAATTTACTATAACAAACAAGTATTCCCATCTCAGTAACAACCTAAGTTGTGAGTACTCTTCACTTTGGATGCCACAACAACAACAACATACCCAAAGTAATCCCACTAGTAGATTCTGGGGAGGGTAAGATGTACGCAGACCTTACACCTGCCTTTACAAGGTAGAAATACCGTTTCCGATAGAGCCCCAGCTCAAAAAGTATTCCCATCTCAGTAAGACATGAAATTACACATAAATCCAACCTAAACCACAACAGTTAGCACCCAAAAGAAAATGTACCTGATATTCTCTCAGTATGTTCAGACCTATGAAATTTCAAGCCTTCAATTTTCAACAACAAAGCAAGATAAAGAAGAACAAAAATGCCCCTACTCCAACTCCTCATTTTCTGTTATCTCCCTGTACAGAAAACAACAACACTCTAAAATGGCTCAAAACAACAAAAGAGGATCAGAGATTTAATGGGTATGCCCCAATAACAAAGAAAGTTTGGAAATTTGTTATTAATATAATAATGGGTAGGAGGAATCAACAGTTAGAATGTCATTAGCTGGGGTAGTTGTTAGTAGTATTTTCTTGCTACTGGGGTTCTTTCAAAGACAGCTAAGAAGAGAGAAGTAAAAAAAAAATGAAATCTTGGTGATTCTTGTATACAGTGAGAAGAACAAAGATTGATAAGGAAATGGGGTTTGTAAGAATTTGCTTCAAGAAACAGAGAGGAAGGAGAAAAAGGGGGGGATTTGGTTTGGATGTCAATTTTCAAGCTACTTTCTTGAAAAACTTGGCAATATTATATTGGATGTATCAGGTACTGGTCCACTGGAATAGTGTATATTGTATAAATGAAGGTACATTTGATGAATTTCTCAATATAATATAAAGAATCTACGGGAAAGTTATTGAATTTCCAAAAGTCCACACTAGATAATTTAGATTTGCCCTGAGGGTTTAAGAGAGGGTGAGGTATACGTAGATCTTATTCCAATACCGTTAAATTATTTTGGTATAAATTTTTTCAATAGATTTCATAAAAATTAGATTTATGTTCGCTAAATTTGAAAAATTCAAAATATATAAATTAGTTAGGAAGTTTGAATATTTGAATACAGTTTTACAACTGGAAATTCATGAATTACACATGGGCTTTTTGCCTTTAGAAATGTCCTTCCTTCTTCAAGTCTAAACATTAGATTGGTAATGACTAGTTACTAGTAACTCTTTTATTTTGACCACTTTGACTATTTATAGTTTTTAAATTTTATTGCAAGCTGCAAATAAATCGAATTAATACTAGCTTATATATATTTTTATTAAACTCATTTATTATCATAAAATAAAAAGAACAGTAGGTGCAATGTACAATTGTGAATTATTGATTCCCTTTTGAAAAAAATATAAAATATCATAAATGAAAAATAAGCAAATTAAAATATGATTAAGGAGATGGGTTGCTTTTAGATGTCGATGCGGTTCCTTGTTAAGTTAGAAAATGTGGGTTAAGCTTGCTTTGTAAATAGATTATTATGCATTAAGCACGTTTACTTCTAAATCATTTGCGGAATAAATGATTTTGTAGTCCTTTATAAATTTATTTTAATTTTTATATTTTTTTCTTTGCATAGAGAAAAAAAGGGTATGTCCAGAGAACATAGAAACATTCCGTTACTTACAAAATGTGGTTATATTAATTGTACTAATTTCTTATGTAACTACAAAATGAATGAGCTTATTTTACTAAATAAATTAAGTTGGTATAACATTTATTTTCTAGCGAAAATATGACCATTGAATAATTTCAATGTGTTAAGTAAGGTAAATATTATATTACTATTGGATTTTTCCTAATGTTCTCAATTCCATTATGCAAATAACTCAATACTGGTTCGAAATTAATAATATCTTCACCATGTAAGGCTCATTTGATATAATATATTAGGAATGTTGATACTAGTTATACTGAAACTTTAGTTTGATATATTAAAAAAATTTGAAAGCAATTATATATTTAATCAAATTAACACATGCATTAAAAATCTTTACATTGTTAATATCATGATTTGCATACATTAATTATACGTAACATGATACACAAATAAAATATTTAAGTACTTCATACGTATATTTTAAATATATACTAAATAAAGTATTAATAATACACAAAATGAAATGCATCCTACCAAATGATAAGGAGTTGAAGAACATGGATGTTGCAACCACATATTGACAGAGAAGCATAACCAAAGATGCCAAGAGGTTATGTTACAAGAAATGACTATAAGAATTAAGATTAGTGCAAATAATATTTTGAATAGTTAGATTTATTAATAGTTTGCTTCTTTTTTTTCCCAAGTACTTCGCAGAGGAAAGCCTTATCCTTTTTATTTTTCCGTCAAAAGTCATCTAAATTTACCCATACATTTTTAAAATGTTTAAAAATTATTTTCGCTTAAAAGCACTTAACATAAGTCAATCTAAATAGGCTCTAGCCATAAAATTAGGGATGACAATGAGGTGGGGTGGTGCAGGTTTAAGATTGTGCGGAGCGAAAGTGATGTGGGGCAGGTTGAAGTGGGTGTTTTTTAAACTAATGCGGCACGGAGCGTGGTTGCAGGTATATGTGATTCTATGTGTGTTCAAACTTAATTTTAATTTTTTTATATGTTATAAGAGTGATAGAACATTATTTATTGAGATAATTTCTTTAAAGCTACTAAAATATTGAAGATAGTAAATGGAAATAGTTCCATAAAATGATAAGTACAATTTTACACGTTTCCCAATTTGACCTCTAAAAAGTAATTTTTCAAGTCATTATCTATTAAATTAATACAACTTAATGAAAAAATAAATTTATTTTTATATATTTTATTTTTAGTATCAAACTTAACTAGTAAAAAAAATAGTAGTAAAATTATGCGAGGCGGGTCTATGTGAAATAGGATGGGACAGATTGAAATGAAAAAAATTGTTATACACTGCGCGGCGGTTTAAAATTTTGAGGGTTAAGCTCAACCAGCCTGCCACGCACCGCACCGCCCCATTGCCATCCCTACATAAAGTACATATTCTAATCGAGAAAAATCCAATGCGGCTCTCTTAGGATCCACTTGGACATGCGATATGAATCATGATTTAGAATCAAACTAATTTAAAGTTGAAGTTGAAGTTGAAGTTTTGTTTGAACATGCAATTTTGATTTTTTAAGTTAGATTTTTTTATATTCAGATTTTTTCTTATAAACATAAAAAAAATTATAAGTTGTGATTTATGAAAATTATCAAATTTTCTTCAATTTTTTTATTTTTTTTATGACAAGGGAAACCCGCAGCCGCTACCATTTGGGTGCGCATAGGGTAAAACCCTCGCTCCTATGCAATATAGCTCACAAATCACATAAGAGAGGTAACCCGCACTAGGCAAGCCTGGTGCGACGAGCTTGACCCAAAAGGCAAACCCCTTGCTTTCGCTGGCAAGGGGTTTCAAACTTGAGACCTCCAACATGGAAATCCCAAGCCCAAACCACTAGGCCACCCCTTGGTACAATTGACCATGAGGTAAATATAGTTCATAAACAAGATATCATATTATCCTAAGGGCCACATCAAAAAATCACATATCTCCATGTTATTTTTATAAATAAATATTTGCAATTACAAACTTCTTATACCTAATTTAATAAAAAATCAATAATAATTTAATTTATTTTTTTCACATATTTCAAACAATGTCAAACTTTGTTTTCTTTTTTTCCCCTTGTTTCCCAAATATAACACAAACGGTTTCCATTGCTTAATCTTCTTCATACTTCCGACTCATAGATTCTCAATCAAGCTTCTTTGGTTATCGAGAGGTGACTTAGCTTGAACTGACTCTCGAATTGCTGTATTCTCCGAGATCGGAGACACACGGATTGGATCTGGAGATCAGATACTGTTCTAAAATCCTCATTTTTCATATATTCACTGCAATTTCGCTCTTGGGCTCTTGATTTAAGGTAACCCACAACCCCTTCCGTCGTTTTTTTTTATACCCTTTTCATTGTTTTTGTTATTGCAGATTTTAAATTGCCTTATATACAACGACTGCCACTTCGTAATGGATGTAAAGTTCGGGTTTTTACAAAAAAAAATTCCTTTTGGGTAGGTTCTTGATAAGGAGAAATTTTGGTTTATTGAGAGAAAATGAAGTGAAGGAGGAATTCTGGTCTGAACACTAAATTTGGTTGAATTTGGTCTGCGGGTTTAATTTGGTGGGTTAGGGTTTGAACCTTTTCTTCAGTTTCTTTTAACCCCTACACCCAGAAAAAAACATGCAATTACCAACCCGAGTATGAAAACTTGTACTTAGAGTAGGATTTTAGTTAGCTTGCTGTTTGCTTTCGAAAGTACCTAGGAAATGAATTACGCAATTAATGTTGGTACTTATTCAGTTCGTTTGGTTTATATAAGTTTTCAGAACTTTTGGTAATTGTGCTTCATGTTGGGCTCTGATAGACTTTGTTCATGATCCATTTTCTTGTTGCTTTTAGCTGCTTAATGTTAACAGTTGTATGATATCAAGTTCTATGTCCTCTTATATGTTTTAAGTTATGAAACAATGTGGTATTGGAAGTTAATTATCAAAGCACAAATGTGGATTTTGGAAGTTTTTTCTCGCAAGAATATGATAAGAAGATTTTATATCATTCGAGTTTAATGAAATTTCGGCAATGAGGCATCAATCGGAACTTGGAAATTTAAGTATTGTGTGGTCAAAGGAGCTTACATGATGTAAATTTTGCATAACCATAGCTGAGTATCTGACTCCATTATAGAACCAAGACAGTCCTAGGGTCCAAGCTCAGTTTTTCCCATTACATGCCAGCCCTATGGTGGTATACGCTATTGAACATGTAGACTGTGGTACTTTAGAAAATTGTAGAGCATTGCAATGAAAGATGTTGCAGAAAACAGGCATTGGGGCATCTTAGAGATTGGAATAGTAAATGATGTCTTAAGTCTTACACTGGTTAATCTGGGTTAGCTGTAACCCAGAGGCCAAAGTTGAGGTATTAAACAGGCAGGCTATTGCAGAAAGTATGCTTGAAATTTGCTGTGTGGTAGGATCATTAACATTGAAGAACGAAGCTTCAGTGGTAAATGCAATAGTAAACCGTAGAGTCTTCTCTCCCAAAAAAAAATGAAGGGGAGAGAAAACTCTAGACAACAAACCTTGGTTCTTCAGCATCACACATCACGGAGTTGGGAATGTTTCTTTTCCTGATAAATGACAAGAGTTAAACGTGTCATTACTGTTTGACTGGAAGGGGCAATATAAATACAGTTGCAACTTAAAATATGACTACAAATTATTCTTGTTTGAGTTTGAATGGAGATTTAATTTCCTGGCAGCTATATGGTTTATGCTAAAGTCTCTTTTTGCTATTATATGCTTTTCATTTCGGGGGTCTAAATGTTTCTCTAAGGTCATTGAATAGATAGATAAGAGTTACAGCCTTGGGTAATGCATACAGTAAGATTATAGAGAAGATTGAATAATCCAGAAGATGACACGTGAGAAGAAAATAAGAGCACTGTTCTTGCTCAGTTCAGAAAGCTACTATAGAGACTCAAATTTTTCTTATTTCAAAAGCATTGCTCATGAAACCTTAATGGCTTATGCTTCTACAATTTTTTTATTTTATTTTGTAGGGTTTTATTTACTTAATGAATCTAGTGTCAACTTAGTGGTGGAGTATCCTTTTCATTTTGATCTGGTTGTAAGGTGCTCATGGTCATCCATTATTTCCTTATTCCATTTCATCATTTGGTCAAGAGACAAAGAGCAGGAACAAGACCCTTCGGGGTGGCCCAGTGGTTTGGGCTTGGGACTTCCATGTTGGAGGTCTCAAGTTCGAAACCCCTTGCCAGCGAAAGCAAGGGGTTTGCCTTCTGGGTCGAGCTCGTCGCACCGGGCTTGCCTAGTGCGGGTTACCTCTCCTATGTGGTTTGCGAGCTATTGCATAGGAGCGGGGGTTTTACCCTGTGCGCACCCAAAGGGTAGCGGCTGCGGGTTTCCCTTGTCATCAAAAAAAAAAAAAGAGCAGGAACAACAAAACTTTTTGTTGCAATTAATGTTTTGACATTCCGCTAGTATGAGAGGAGTTGACAGATGCTTCTTTACTGTGTATAGGCTTGGTGGAAGGCAAAACTGATTTAGAGAGGAAATTCAGAAATGGTAAGTTAGACTATAATTATTGTTATTTTTGTTGTTGAATTTACAAGTACTATGCTCATTTTCTTCTGCTGGTATTTTCAGTCGGCACTCTTCAATTTCCACTCCTTTTTGACAGTAGTGCTGTTAGGGATTTGTACATGCACTTATGTGAAGATGCATTTTCCTGCACTTCTTGAACAGAGAACTGGGTAAGTCTTCTCTATAAGTAAGTTCGTTGTAGCTACAGTATAGGAATTTGGCATTGGTGTCAATGTTACCTATGTTGATTCTTAATAATTCATATAGGAGGTCCTTCTTTGTTTCCTCTAACTGGTTAGTAAAGGCTTAAGATTGATTTTTTATTTCCTTTATTGTGTGGATGCTGTTGGAGAATATCTTTTTGTAGTGCATTTTCTGAATTTATGCTACTTCTACCCCATGTTTTTATTATTTTGTCATGGTTGGAATTTCATGTATGATCACAATTAGGCAGCAGGTAAGCCTGTTCTACTGTTACTGGGTACTATGTAAACCTACAAGATGGTACATTCTGTCGTTGGATGGGCTCCGTTCTCATAAAGACACATTAGTCCTCTCCACACCCCTCCCTCTGGGACTCCCCCTTCTCCCTTCCTCCTTTAATGCCCTCCCTCATTCTTTTTTGCAACGAAAAAACAGTGCCGTGGGGGTAGAGAGACAAGTTAGGATTGGAAGAAATATCTTAGAAGAAGTGGGGTTCAGGAGAGAGGCACATGCTTTGTGATATCAAAATTCTTATCCCTTTCCATATTCCGTCTTTCATAAAGTTTAACACCATAAAATGAAGTTTCTAGTATGGTCTATGTACTAGCGACTCAAGACTGATGATTTTCTTCATGCAATTATCCTACTCCTGAGCTACGTATCCACTATGACAAGCCATATAACCCGTTTTATGCATCATATAGTACTTAAGAGGCTATGAGGATTTAAGGGTATCAGATGTACTTCTATTTCTCTGGGGAAATTAGTGGTTACACCTATGCGTGTAGATGGTTTTTCATTTGAAAATGGCTTTGCTAGGTCAAAAGATGGGAAACTCTTATCTGAAATGTTCTCACTGTGGTTGAACATAATGCTAGTTTTGGGGGAGAAAAGATAACAAGGGCACTTTTAATTGGATCTAATTTTTTCGTTGGCTTTTAATGGGGTTTCAACATGTCATTTTAAGTTGAGGGCATCTAGGCATTGACTATTTTGCTTGAATTTTCACGTTTTTTGAAGCTAAGAAAGTTCTGTAATATTTTCTCCAATTTTATCTCCCCCTAATGTTGTGGCTTGTTACTTTATTTTATGTATTATTTCATTTTATTTATTTATTAATTAATTTCCCTGTCTGCTCTACATCCTAACTAGATGGTAAACTTGGCAGGTTTCGAGGTTTCTTTTGGAAGGCTGCTAGAATAGGTAAGTTATCTCATTTGCTTGCAGCGAAGAACTGTCTGGACTAATTTCCTCATCGTTTTTACAGAATCAAAATTATTTTGCTGATTGTTAAAAACATTGCATGCATTTTTCTTATACCATTACTGGCCTGTATCCTAGTGAAACCACACCATATAACAGGATGTTGATGAAATGCTGAATCACTGCCGATATGAGGACATACAGTTGATATTTAGGCATCATACTTTGACAAAAACGAATAATATTTTCCTGGCTAAGCATTGTAATTCTCTCATAAGGCCTCATCTTGATAGGAAGTTATTCTCGTAATTCTCTCTTGCTTGACCAATTCATAATATTTTGGAATATAATGATCTTTTCCCTTCCCTGTTTTCTGCTTGTGTGATTCATATTGCTTAGATGCCTATTTAACCAAATCAAAAAACGTCACATATATGCCTATTTATCTTCATGGTGGTTCTTCATCCTTCTACTCTTAACTTGTTTATCTTCTGCTGGTTGGGGGGTTTTCTTTTTTGTTTAGAGAGCGCTTTTATTCTTTGAACATTTTTCACTTGGTCCAAAGTCAACAAAGTGGAGGAAAAAAATTGCTCTTCTCAAAAATTCTCCTGTACCTAAAATTTGTAATTACATGTATCCTAAAACACATTACTTGCATTAGAATATAGTGAATGTCTTTTTCCGTCCTACCATAATAAATTTTATCTTTTATCCATTTATTCTACCAATGCATGAATTTGACAAGGCCTATGATGCTTCAATGTGGACAGGTGAACGGTTGAGTCCTTGGGTGGCAGTGGGCTGCTTGACGATGGGTGTTTCAATAATCTTCTTCTGAGAGAACAACTGTTTGTAATTCATGAACGTACACTCTCAGCTGGGCTTAAATTAGCACTTGAATCTGTTTTTCATCAAATGATCTGTTCGATTAAAAGATGGCACGAAGCTTGATGTGAGACCAACACTACTTTCTTGATCATGAACTGAGTTTTATCGTGTCGAATTTTGGATTGTGACAATGTTGGACTCTCTGTTGTGTCTTTTTCTTTAGACTAATTATTTTACTGGAAGTAGTTATACTTTTGTGTCAAGAAGTCTGATGCTGTCTTCTACTTGTTTAAATGATGAGTATCATCAATCATGTCACATCATTTGCATCAACTACAGCTTCTTGAAGTAGTAGTGGATCCTCTCATCCACAACATAAAAATAATAAAATAGAAGAGAAACTATGAATAATTGAGTTGGAAAATATTGTCAAAATCGATGTCCATTCTTTTATGCCAACCATTAATTGGTTTGTCTTCTGGCCAGCTCCACCAAAAAAACTAGAGTATCATACATTATATGCCTTAAATACATGTAGAACACAAATTGTCACGTAGGATGTGTCTATTTGTTCAATTTTATACAAGTTTAAGTGTCTACCCGTGCATACCCAAAGTTGAAGGACATAAATATGAAATTAGACCAAGTTTAATGACATATTTATGTATTGTGCCTACAAATTATTCAACATATTTCATGTATTAAGAGTATGATAAATATATTCAATTTTCTTATATTTGTTTAATAAATCTTACGGGAAGAAAAATACATGAAAAAGTTAACAAGAAAAACTAGAAGACGAAGAAAAGGTAACTGCTACAGTTTTTTTTTTTTTCATTCGATGTTCGATATCATAGCCAACTAAATTTAAACCACGCCATGAAGTTCCATATTGAGGGTTAAAACGCTTCCTAATAAAGGCAATTTCGTACCTAGGGGACTCAAATTCGAGACTTCTGATTAAGAATAAAGAAGTACTTATCACTCCACCATAATCCTCGTTAGCCAATGTAGCTTTAATATCAACTAAAGTATCTTAATTATGGAAAATGATGCGGCTATAAAGCAGGTGGGAAATTAAAGAAGAGGAGGCTACTTGGGGGCCTAGACCTATGCCAATATGAATGAATGGTCTTTTATCAATGCTATAAATGCAGCATTTTTGTAATAATAATTATCCAGTTGTTATAAGATGAGTACAAGAACTAGTCTCGATTGAGTTGGTTATTTTGCACCACATTTTCTCATAATTGTCATTATCAGTAAAAAGTGATAAAATGACACAATGCAGTATGACGTCTAAAATGAACAAAGCTTGGTTAAGGTGTCCAAGTAAAAATTGGTGTCAACTTTAGGAGGCCACCGATGAATTATGCCAAAATAGATGATATACAAATAGACCATAAAAAATATGGTGTAGTGAATAAAGTTATTCCTTCATTAATCAGAGATTTTGATTTTGAGCCCGGTATATAAAAAGCGCTTCCGCCGAATGAGCCCTATGTAGAGAAAAAGATATCAAACACCGAACAAATATATCTCGTAATCCAAAAAATAAAATAGTGGTGCTGATTGTATACAATAAATGCTTAGGTGTCCAAGAAGTAGCTCTTAGTCATCTATCAAATTAATGAGGGAGGCAAGTGGGTGAACCCCCAAAGTCTGTTACCAAATATGGTAAAACAATCAAGTCCCCTACGCAACACTTCACTTATATATTATTATTATTTGAAGAATTGAACACTGTACTTGTGATTTTATACGTTGGTATCGTGTTTGATGTACATACGTCACTTTCTTTTTGGTTAAATTGGCCTTTGTTTTGTCTAATTTGTGCGCATATCAAATATTTCATCAATTACCTGCTATTTCCAACCTACAAAGCTAAGTCAATGAGAAGCCATCACCTTAAATGGTTGTTTGGTTAGGACCAAGGATATCCTGAGATTATAATACCGGAATTATAATCGCTATCCTAGTTTAGTTACTACCAATGATCAAGCACAGATGCTTAGTCTAAATAATATAGGAACAGATTTCTAGTTCTAGTTAAATTATGCTCTGCACTATTAATAATAGAGGTGTTCCTAGCTCTTTTCTAGTGAGGAATATAGTGAAAAATTATTTGAGTTTATAAATAAAATATTTTTCATCATGATTTTCACTCATTGCATTGACGGCAAGACCACCCTCCTAGGGTGCAAGTCTTTCTTTTTCTCACCACTTTTCTCAAGTTAATTTATATCTAGATTTCAACTCATCAGTCAGTCAAATACACCTATCATGGTCAATTGGCTTTACTTATTTCTTTCAAAGATTTGATTTTTCTAACTTCCCCCATCTTCCCCTTATATATTTTCCTTCTTCAACTAGGCTGAAAATTCCACAAACAAGAGGAAAATTAGTTATCTTGAGAGTGGGGTAGAAGCTTCTGCTTTCCATTGCTATTTATCTCACTAGTTATAGGTGCAAGGAAGACTCTGATGGAGGGGAAAGCAGAGGCAGTAACAATGAAGCCAACTAATGATGAACTACTTTCTAAACAAATAATGAGGCAGGAAGCAGCAGCAACAGAAAAACAAGAAATTCAAATGCGATGTGACGACGCAATGAAGCCAAATGATGATGAACTTCTTTCTAAACAAAGAATGAAGCAGGAAGCAGTAGCAACAGAAAAACAAGGAATTCAAATGCAATGCGACGACACAATTACAGATCAAGAGATGAACAAAATTGAACTAATGAGGGCTCTTGTTGAAAAGCAAGATCCTTCTTCCAAGGTATTATACAATTTTCTGCAGCATTGCAGCATTTCTCTCCCTTTCTAACTATAAAAATCAATATTTTTTAAACAAAAGTAGAATGATTTCCATGTACCTTGTTTGCAGGAAGTAGATGACTATGCCTTGAGAAGGTTTCTTCGAGCTCGCGATCTGGACATAGAGAAATCTGCAGCAATGTTCTTGAAATATCTTAAATGGAGGCAAAGCTTTGTACCAAAAGGGTCCATTTCAGTGAGTGAGATACCAAACGAGATTGCACAGAACAAGATGTTCATGCAAGGTGAAGATAAACAGGGATGTCCTATTGCTGTAGTTTTTGGTGGCAGGCATATTCAAAACAAATTAGGAGGTGTTGAAGAGTTCAAACGTATGACTTCCTTTTTTTCTTTTCCCCACCTAATTTCACATGGCCTACTGCTTCATGGTCAGTGAAACTAGCTTTTGAACCAGTCAATTTCTCACATCCAGGTCTTTCTTTGATGCCTCAGGTTTTATAGTCTTTGCTCTGGACAAACTGAGTGCAAGGTACAACATTTAGAATAATAGTAGCAGCTTTATTCCTCTCCTTTTTTACTTTTCCAAAATCAGCGGAAAACATCAGCAACTAACTCCACCATGGATGGAACACCTGTTTTTAATTTAAAAAACAACAAATTATTGAGTATTGAAATGTAACTAAAAAGGGCAGAATAAATATAGAGGATAAAAACAGCTCATCATTTGGACGGCAAATTATAGGGTTTTATTTGATGAATCAGGACCTCACCAGGAAGAGAGAAGTTCACAATAATCGGAGATCTCCAAAATTTTGGCTATTGTAACAGTGACGTCCGTGCCTATCTTGCGGCCCTATCCATCGTGCAGGTTTAGTCACCAATACTGTCTAGTTATTCAGATAGAGGCTTACCCTATTTTTGTCCATAATCTAAGAGACATCTATTTTGCAGGATTGCTACCCGGAAAGGCTTGGCAAAGTACTTCTTGTTCATGTTCCTTACATATTTTGCACATTATGGAAGATTTTGTATCCTTTCATAGACAACCACACCAAGAAAAAGGTGAGGTTCTAAAATAATTGTGTTTCACATAAAAGGTGGATGAATCAGTTCAAGAGTTCAGTCATACTTGCAGTTGATGTCGAGGATAACTTAGTGAGAGACTTGATTACAACTTGTATTACATCATCCTCACCAAACTATTTTCCATCTTCACAGATCATGTTTGTGGAAAACAAACGACTGACAGCAACCTTACTTCAAGATATTGATGAAAGCCAGCTTCCGGAGACTTACGGAGGCAAAATGCAATTAGTTCCTATACAGGACGCCTAGGCAAGTAATTGCACTAAAAGCTTCAACTTGATCAAGTTGACCGTGCTCTCTTTTTAATAGCTTTGAGGAAAAACATTAGTACATTGCAAATATACATCTATATGCATTACTAATCATTCAGCTTTACATGGAGTAGAAAATAAATGATATATTTTCCACCTGATCTGCTCGTTTGATGGCGTTCTTGATGAATCCAGATTCCATCTCTATCTATCATTTTGATATGACAAACTGGATGATGTTCAATCTTGATTCTGCAACAAGTGAAAAAGAGTTATACAGAATTCAATCAAATCCGTTTTATGTTTTGTAGCTGTTAAACGCGTCACTATTTCCTTTGCTTTTCTTTTGAAGCACGATACACTATTATATAATGAAATTTGCGTAGATGAGTTGGTTTTAATGTGTCCAAATCCAGCAATGCAGAACCACCTTTTATTGGAGAAGCGTACCATGAAATCGCTGCATCATTTGAAAGTCAACTTGCATTCTGGGAACTAATGCAATGAATTCTCAGATAATCAATTTTAAAATAAAGGGAAAATCTCTAACAAAAGATCAATAAAATTCTACTTCTCACATACAATAGGCAAGAATTAACTGATATGTGTGTGTGTGTGTGTGTTTATATAGCTAAATTCCAACTAAAGTGAAGCTTAAGAAGATTGAGACGCCACTGCAGAAAAAGTTTACTTCACAATCCAAAATGTTGTAACTACCCTTGACACGTCAAAAACTCTAGGTGCAAATTCAATTCAACAGTCACTTGAATGTGTCCTTTCTCTAAGAAGTAATCTTTCTCATATAATTACTGAATGTTTTCTCTGGAGCAACAAAAACCACTATTCTACCTAGTCCAAGTAACTCATACGGTCAAATCTACTGCACTACCTGCAATGAAGCTTCTGCTACTATGTAAATTATATGAACTACTGGTCACTTGAGGCAATTGCTTCTTTTTTTATTTGGTGACCAGCTCAAGTCTGCTGTTTTCTTGAGGAAATCTTTACTTTTTTCGCATTAGTTTGTCCAAGTAGCCAATCTAATCCAGTTTCCATACAAGGGGAAAGACTCAAACAGTTAAAAAAAATTACTCATAAAAGATTCAAACAATTATACAACAACAAGATATTCAAGAAAGAGAGAGTTTCATACCTCAAAGACCAGAAAAAAAACTTAAGAACTTCCTCGATGTAATCTTCAGCGAGTTCTTCCACACAGGGGCGGAGCCACCTTATACTAAGGGGGGTCATCCGAACCCCCTTCGGCGGAAAATTATCTTATTTATACATGGTTAAAATAGTTGTTTATGTATATATAGGATGTCGAACCCCCTTCAGCTACTTCGTCTGTCTATTTCTACAGATTTTGAACCCCCTTATTAAAAATCATGGTTCCGCCACTGCTTCCACAGACAGGGATATCTCAAAGCTTGGAGCTGAAGCATATGAATAAACCATTTGACACTGATTGTAACCAGATGCACTTTACTCAACTACTACTCAAGGAGGTCATCATCACTGTGGTGTGCTTGTACAAAGAGTGCAGACAGCAGGGCGATGCTAGAAACAGGCAAGATAAGAGCCACAAGAATCTTTGAGACATCCACTATAAGATGTCTTTCATTTTTATGAAGTTCACTATAAGATGTCTACTTAAGCTTCAATTACCAAACTCAACTGGAAATTCAAAGAATTGCTACCAGTAATCCCCACAACTACAATAACCATCTGCAAAGTGATGAAAGCGGATCCTGTCCCTCACAATGATTTCCCTATTCAACACCTTTGCTACCATTTTCATCCAAGAATGACAATCTGGACAAGTACGAAGATTTTTCGAAACTTGAATACGAGTTCCAGGACTAGATTTTAAGATCCCATAGGCTAATGCCAATTTTTCACTATGGTAACTCAAATTTTCCTCCTTTTCCTCATCAGAAATATCCATCAAAACCAACTCAGTCGTGGAACTAAATCCTTCCAATTTGGTTCGATGAATCAATTCCTTCAAAGTTTTATATATTAGTTCAGCTTCAGGGTGTGACCGGTCACCTGCCTTGAACTGGTGAACAACATTACCCACTTCAACCCAACTTTTCCCACTATTTTTACGAACTCCTTTCCATTTCATCACACATCTAACTTTCTCGGCGTTATCCCATTTCTTAGTCGAACAATAAATGTTTGACAGTAAGACATAATCTCCGCTACCAAGATGAGATATTTTTGTGCTAGCAACTTCACCCATCTCAGAATTTTTGTGAATTCTACAAGCACTGAGAAATGTCCTCCATATGACTGCATCAGGCTCTATTGGCATTTCCTTGATTACTGTATAAGCTTCATCAAGCAGTCCAGCTCTGCCTAGTAGATCAACCATTGTTCCATAGTGCTCAAGTTGTGGTTGAATCAAATATATATTTTTCATTAGTTGAAAATACTTTTGACCCTCTTCAACTAAGCCACAATGACTACATGCTGTTAAAAGTCCAATGAAAGTAATACTATCAGGTGAAACATTTTCTGGCCCCATCAATGAGAAAATCTCAATTGCATCTAAAGCAAAACCATGGATTCCTAATCCATTAATCATAGCATTCCAGACAGAGACATTTGTACGCTCAACACTATCAAATATTCCTCTAGCTATCTCAATTCTTCCACATTTTGAGTACATATCAATCAAAGCAGAAGAAAGGATGTAATTTAGTTCAATCCTTCTCTCAGTCATTAAGTGATGTACCCACTTAGCGTGATCAATGGCTCCAAGTTTAGCACATGCGGTAATGATAGATGCAAAAGTATATCCATCTGGTTCAACATTAGACCTCAACATCTTTCTGAAGACACTGAGTGCCTCCTTACACATGTCATTTTTGACATAACCACCAATCAGTGAGTTCCAAGTAACCAAATCCCGGAGGGGAACTTCGTTAAATATCATCTTGGCAACATCAACTGCCCCCATCTTCATAAATCTAGCAATCATTAAATTAGCAGAGACAGCATCAAAATACTCAGTAGGAATTTCAACAAGCAGCTGCCGAGCAAGATTGAGTCTATCGCAAGACGCATATGTCACTACCATCAAAGAAATAAGAGAAGGATACATTCCATAACCAAGTTTAATAATATTAGCATGTGCGCCAGCTGTAGTTCTCAAATTTGGTGACACCTTACATGCTTCAAGAATGCATAATAGTCTGTGATAATCTGCAAGATATCATGAAATAAAAAAGTAACCTTTAAGCATAAAGTTTTGATTTACAACAGAAATAGCCAGTTATCAAAAGGAAGGAAACAAAAAATATTTTTTTTCTGTTCAGATTTTTCAATCAAGTTCGTCACATTAGTAGTAAAAAGGGAAGAAAGATGACTCTGAATTATTCATATAGATTATTTGTGTTCATAACATTATTCATATACCTAAACCCAACTAATTTGAAATTAAGATGTATACAACACCATAAGCGGAGTCTCCAGAGGGAAATCCTTACCCTACCTTAGCGGTATAGAGGCGGTTTCAATAGACCCTCAGCTCAACGCAAAACAGTCCAAGAAACACGCAAAGAACCAATTTTGCTAGTGTATATAGTGATTAGACTATTAAAAAGTTAGTAAGAATATATAAGAAAGTTATTCAACCTTGTGAATAATGAGATTCCGTTGGAGATAATGAGAGGTGTAGTAGCCCTGTGCTAAAAGTAGCGCTGAGATTCTGAAGCCACGGTGAAAAAAAGGAAGAAGAAGAAGAACAATAGCAATAAAGTCTCCTCCGACTGCCGGCAATCCTGAACATCGTTTCAATTTCCTTCTATGTTCATTCGCACAAGTTCATTTTGATTCTGCAATTTCTCCATTGAAGAGAATTTCAAGAGTGCCACTACTGCTTCTCCATTCCTGGGGACCATGATTGGGCCGGATAGTAAATGGTCCGTAAGAGGCCCATGCTTATTTTCGTGTTTTGGTACTGTTCCTGTTTTGTGCTGCTGCAAAAGTTTAGACCATCTCCGATCCACCTCTATTTTATTCTCCCCTTCTTTATATTTGGAGAATATTATAGAGAATGGGCACTCCAACCCAATTCTATATCACCCTCTATTCTTCATATTTAGAGAGGTGAATTCACACTCTTTATTTCACTTTTTTAATATTTTATTATTATTTCTATTACTTTCTAATTAACATATTATTTTACATATAATGGCATTAATTAAATATCTACTATTCATACTTCTTTTAAATGTAATATAATATTTTTAAAATATATATTATTTAATATATACTACTTTCATTCCGAATTAATAGTATTTTTATTTTATTTTCGTCGATAATATAATTTGATTTTATTATTAATTTTCACTATAAAGAATACACAAAATTAAAATGATAAGATGAAAAATTTAATTTAAAAATACAATACATAATATGATAATTAAAATACAAGATAACAATACAATACATAACATAATAATTTAAATGCAAGATAAAATACAATACATAACATAATAATTAATTTGCAATGAAACAAGAATCATGCCGAAAAGATGTTGAACGTGCATTCGGA
>NW_006239538.1:0-3322 GCF_000226075.1 Solanum tuberosum
GTTATTGTGTTTGTTGTCACCATACTTAAAATTTTAGCATATAATACTTGGTAGCTTAAACTTTTACTAGAGAGTACTTGATATCTTAAACATTAAGTAGATAATACTTGGTATCTTTAACATTTAGTATATAATTTTTCGTATCTTAAACTATTAATATATTATACTTGGTATAAAGTATATTCGAGTATACAATACTTGGTATAACAAAGTTTCAATTCAGATGAAAAATCTTCTTTCGCTATATTTCAAATACTCTGTATAAAAATAACCAATGCACATCAGTACAAATAGCAAACTAATATATACTGATAAAACCAAGATCGTCCAAATCCCAGTTAAGAAATATGCTATATACCAAGTATTATATACTACGACTATATCAGTTTAATATGGTATCGAAATGTTGACAGCGTATTGATCGATTTGTCCAGCGTTTACCTTCAAGCATATTCCTTGTGTCTTATTCATAATATGTGCTTGCATTAATGTGTTTGATAAGGTATTGTTCTGTACTTAACTTTCCTCGCCTACTATAAAAGGTAATTAACATTTGGTCAGGTACAAGTATGTGATAAATGAAAAGCACCAATGTACTGTCTCTCGTTGCAAACTAAAATTTCTTAATAGTAATTTAATGTTAACAAAACTAGAAAATCATATATCTAATAACCATATATACCAGCATAATACATATAGAAATTTGAGTTGGAGAAACTCAATCCTTTATAGGTGACACCATATTGTACTGAAAAATAACTTGCACATAGAACTTCTCAAGTTAAAACATTTATAATCTACTCAAGCATCTTCCTTATATCTTAGTCGTAATATGCTACAATTACGATATGATACCATTCAATTTTGCAGGTATTATCTTGTATGTGTTGATGATCAGTGCTCATGGTATTTTAAGTCTTCCGGCCTTAATAACTCAAGTATATTTAAGGTAAGAAAATTTTGCAATGTTCACACATGTGGAAATGAATCAAGGTTTTTTTCACAACGGCATGCTACTTCAAAGTTTGTTGGAGGCTTGATAACGAGCAATATCGATGATCCTAAGACAATATATACTCCAGCCGATATACAACGTGACATTAGAAAGCAATATGGTGTTGATTTGAACTACATGAAGGCATGGAGGGCAAAAGAAAAGGCACTAGAGATATTAAGAGGTAAACCTAGAGATTCGTACAGAAAGTTGCCTAGTTACTTGTACATGGTGAGGCATACAAATCCTGGGTCTGTTACAAGATTAGAAAAAGCAGAGGATGGACGTTTTTTATATGCATATGTAGCTCTTTACGCCTCAATTAAAGGATGGGAATATTGCATGCCCGTTGTTGTTGTTGATGGTAGCTTCTTAAAAGCAACATACATGGGTACAATTTTGACAGCTTGCACACAAGATGCAGCAGGTTAGTTACAATTGAACATCTATTATTTAAACAACGAGTTAAGTTAATTTTTCCCTGAAATGCTATCTTAATCATGATATATATAGTCTACTGTCAGAATTATTATATATAATGTCTCATTATCCAAATATAAATTATGAAATAGTTAAACATGATTTTGTTGTCTAATACATTATATATGTATTTTGTCGCTGAATTAGGTAAAATACTCCCATTGGCTTTTGTTGTAGTCGATTCAGAGAATGATACATCATGGAAATGGTTTCTAGAAAGGATCCGAGAGACTTATGGCACAAGAGAAGGTATGAGTATCGTATCTGATAGACATGAAAGCATTCTGAACGCCACTTTCGTTGTGTATCCAGGGGTGTCTCATTGTGTATGCTTATACCACCTTTGGGGCAATGTAAAGAAATATTTCAGGAAGCACCATAAGATCCTGAGAAAAATATTTTTTGCAATGGCTAACGCATACACAACAGAAGAATTTGATCAATACATGGCTGAGACTTATAGGATTGACAAGAGGGTGAAAGAGTACTTATTCGATATAGGCTATCACAGATGGTCGATAGCACACTCCAACGTCAATAGATTCATGGTGATGACTTCAAATATTGCAGAATCTGTGAATGCAGCCGATAAAGAGGTCAGTGATTTTCATATATATGATTTGTTGGATTACTTGATGAAGATGATTGATCGTTGGAACAATACAAATAAGAATAAAGCAATTGCGACAGGCACAACACTCAACACAAAATATGAAGACCTAATGAGGGAGAAAATGAAGGAATCACAAGGGATGACAGTATGTGATTTGTTCGTGATATATCATTTTTAATACATTGTATAAACGTTGATTGTGCTACCTCTGATAATTATTTTTAAATTGTAGGTAACTCCATCAACAGAATATTTGTATACAGTTTATGATGGCGGAAAACGACATGTGGTCAATATGCGTGAAAGGATATGCACGTGTAGGCGATTTCAAATGGATGTTATGCCGTGTAAGCATGTCTTGGCTATTGTGAGAAAATACTACATGAATGAATATGAATATTGCTCAATATACTACAAGAAAAATAACTTACTGAACACCTATGAAGTTCCAGTGTATCCTATTCCTGATGAGAGTATATGGGAAATTCCTCCAGATGTCATAGCGGATATTGTGCTACCACCCAAAGGAAAAATCAAACCTGGCAGGCCACAAAAGATACAACACAAAAATAGTGGTGAATCAAGGCGAAAGAAATCAAGAATTACATGTGAACACCTATGAAGTTCCAGTGTATCCTATTCCTGATGAGAGTATATGGGCAGATGTCATAGCGGATATTGTGCTACCAAATTCCTCCAGATGTCATAGCGGATATTGTGCTACCACCGAAAGGAAAAATCAAACCTGGCAGGTGTCACACCCCAAATCCGGATGTGATGGCACGTGTCCATTTTCCCACCGGACACGTCAGCCTAACCCAACCACAACGATAGAGAAGTAGAAATACGAGAATAAAAGATAATAAATAAGCGGAAGACTTTAATTAAGACTCAACACTACCCAGAATTGGTTGTCACATGTACAAACCTCTAAATATAGAATTCGAATAAAAATATACAAGTCTCAGAGTATAGTTCTCGAATAGAACAAAACTGAAAGTAAAGATAACTCAAGGGCACGCCTGGAATGAACTGCTACCTCTCGAGTATGTCCCGAAGCTCAATCTGCTAAAGAAAATACTAAGCCGAATCTGAGAGAGCTGTCAACCTACACAATTGTGTAGAAGCAAGGGTGAGTACCGAAAACCACAGGTACTCGCAAGTAACTCTAAACTAAGCAAAACTAGCAGCTACAAACAACTCCTTTCAATCCCAACCGAACCACCGAAACTTCA
>NW_006239538.1:4126-11753 GCF_000226075.1 Solanum tuberosum
ATAACACATTTAGCTTGTTTTATTCCCCATCTTTCATTTACAACAATTTCAATCAACAAATAAAATCCATCCTCAATTCCCATTACTCCCCAACACAATTAGGAAAGTAGTCATGCGTAGTCTAAGAGTTTAACAAAGTTTAGAAGTCACTTGCCTCAAAACACTTCAACTAGTAACTCAAATTTGAGTTTTACCCTTCCGAGCACGCTCCAAATCACCACAATCTATTCATAAATGGAATCCCACAATAAATACGAATCTAACAACACCAATATCGTGAAATTTGGAGAACAAGGGTAAAATGGTCAAAAATCTCGTTCCGGAAAATATTCTCGAAATCTGGAAATTTTTAGTGAAAAATGTTCCCCAAGAAATTTAGAATCCAATAGTGAAAACCGTTTCGAAAAAGGAGTTGAAATGAGTTCACAAACTCAATTTGAAGGAAAATCCACGTTCTTGAAGAAGCCTAAAATATTCGGATCCGAAACCCTGACTCGAAAATGAAATATCTCTTGAAAAACATCTTACCCATGCTTAGATAAGTTCAAATATGAAATTTCATCAAAAACGGAGTTAAGATCGACCTTGAAATTCTCAATTTATCAAACTTTAACTTTACCGGGAAAGTCCAAATTGTACGTGGTTAATATGATGAAAATAATCGATGAATCAATAATTTTATGTTAAAATCAGTTTACCCATAACATAAGGATCGTAAATATACCTTTTTCATCAAAAAGGGAGTCCAAATCGATAAAACCCCAATTTTTCCCAAGAGGTTTACGGATAAAAAACCAGATAAAGAAATTATGAGAAAATGTCGAATTGAAGATTGAATACTAACCCTCATATTAATTCAAGAAGAAACCCGTAAGAATCACTCCATTCTGATCTCTAGAACTCCCGATATGCTCAAAATACCAAATGAACACAGTCTGAGATTTTTATAACAGTAGATGGCTGTTATGCACCAGAAAAACAACAGTTAATCTTTCACTGAAAAGGCTGTAATTTCCTCATACGATAGTGAAATGACCCGATTCTTTTTTGTAAATGTCTTAAATAATGATACGGACCTTCTCGTTCAATCGGAGCTCAATTTCATGCTCGTTTGCCCAGTCAAATATCATTTCTACTCGGTAAATAATTATTTCTTATTTGCGATAAAAGTCCAATCTCGGGTTAGCGAAGATGCACCAAAATTTGCAGATAAGTCCTATAATTCATGCTCAAAATTCCAGAACCTTCGGAATAATTTTTCGACCCTTAAAACTAATAATGAACCCTTTAGTTGCCATAATTTGCTGAAATAGTGTCAAAGCATCCAAGAAGCTTAAAAGCTCACCCAAAACTCATTTGGCACTTCCCGAACACAAACCAAATATGCTACTAGCTTGAAAATGACATTTCGGACTCGATGAAATCATTGGAATTTGAATTCGAGGTCTCCTTGACCCGGTATCCGATAAGGCGTCAAGAAACTAACTTTAAGCTCAAAAACTCGAAATGCACTTGGAGCCTCTAAAAATTCAACCAAGACTCATTCTAGACTTAGAAACACCCCTTGAATCCAACGGTGCCCTCGGAATTCCATTTCGAGCACCGGAACCTCGTTTGTTGACCAAAGTCAACTCTTGATCAAAATTTCACAATTTTTGCAACTTAGGACCTCAAATCTTCGTTTTAACTCCAAATTCGACTCCGTAAATTCTCATAGACCCGTTTCAACATTCTAAAACTGCTGGAATCGACGGAAATCCGATTCGAGTCTCGAAACTCCAAATGACTCGAAATAGCACTTTTAACCAAACTTTAACTCTTAAAAACTCAACTTTCCAAAAACTCAACTTTTCATCAATTTTCCTTCAAACCAACTTCGAAAGTACATTAATTAGGACTCGGGGCAACTATCGGGAGGGGTAAAACGGTCATTTTATGAAAATTTCCAAAAATGACCTTTAGGGTCATTACAGCAGGCCACAAAAGATACGACACAAAAATAGTGGTGAATCAAGGCGAAAGAAATCAAGAATTACATGTGGGTTGTGTGGACAACAAGATCACAATAGGCAAACATGTCGAAATATTCCACAAGCAACATAGCTTTTCAAGTTTATTTCTTAAATTTTATATCTAGCTTCTTCTTCTAAAACATAGTTGACTATAGTTTTTATGTTTACTTTACTCTGTTTTTTATAGTTAATATGTTGAATCTCATGTTTGGATATTTTTTTTTCGTTTTGTGTAACATTTGTTGTCTGTTAAAACTTATATCATGTATATTTATCATATGTCATTTGGATTAGACTATTCACTTCCTGATTATACGAAATTGCTATCTTGAAATGTTGATGACAAAGCTCTTGTTCACGGTCATATGAATAAGAGCTGCTAGCATACATCTTAAAAAAATTTTTGATGACACCTCTTTAATTGCCTGCTACTTTGCTAGTTTTAGCAAATTGAAAGTGGTTTACAATTGCCTGCTACCTTGCTAGTTTAAGTAAATTGGGGAATAACAATTTAGTACAAAGAGCTATGTAAGTATAATTTTATGATTCCACATACTCATACCAGACAATATATATTCCAGCCGATATACAACGTGACATTAGAAATCAATATGATGTTAATTTGAACTACATGAAGGCATGGAGGGGAAAAGAAAAGGCATGATTTGACTATTGTGAGAAAATACTGCATGAGTTAACACGAATATTGCTCAATATACTGCAAGAAAGATAACCTACAAAACACATATGAAGTTTCAATATATCTTATTTCTGACGAGAGTATATGGTAAATTCTTCCGGATGTCTAAGTGGATATTAAACGAAATATAATTAAAATTAAAAAAATATCGAAAAACCCTAAACCCCTTCTCCAAGTTCCCCGTAAAATCCCCTTTTTAGTTTCTTCTCTCTTCATTTCCTACCGAAAACCCTAAACTTCTCTGCTTCGTTTTGATTAGCTAAATTCATCTTCAACTTCAAAGTCTATTTGGGTTTAAGTTTTTAGCCGATTTTGGGTAATGACGCTTTTGTGATTTATTTTTTTTAAATTTTTTTGGTGATTTTTTTCGATTTATTTGGGTTAAACATAGATTATTGAGTATTGGAATGAATTAGATGGAATAGTTTAGCTGATTTCAAGTTTAGTTTGGTATAGTGATATAGTTGATTGATTGATTTTGCTGTTTGAATCAAATTTTTTTGGGTGTTACTTATTGAGTTGAAACTTGGTGAAATGTATTTGAGACACTACTAAAAAAACAGTTAATACCGATCTAAAAATTACCGACCTCAAATAGAAGTCGGTAATTTTCGACCTCTGAAGGTCGATATTGTTAAAAACAATAAAAAATAAAAAAACTTTAGAAAACCGACTACAAGGAGTCAATTTTTATGAAAAATAAAGCGGGAAAATCAAATACTGACCTCTGGAGGTCGGCATTTTTCCCGGAAGAAATGAATTACAATAAAACTGACCTCTTGATGTCTGTATTAAATAAATCAATAAATAACAATATTTTATTTTTTCTCAATTAAATATAAAAATCAAAATTGAGAAATATTTTGAATTAATTTTATTTAAATCGTCTTCTGGAGGATGGTTGTGTAAAATAAAAAACAAAAAAATTATAATACCGACTTCCGTAAGTCGGTAAAATTAAATAGTATGTAATTAAATTAATTTCATTAAAATATTTATATAGTGACTTCCAGAAAATTAATAAATTAATATTTTCAATTAACTTTAAATAAATCGTCCTCCGAATGACAGTTTTATATAAGCTCAAAAATAAATTAATATAAAATACCGACTTTCTTATGTCAGTATTATTTAATTAACATGACTACTTTTTATTTATCTTACAATTTAATGTGATACCGACCTCATGAGGTCGGTATTTTTTATTTAATCTAACTACTTTTAATAAAAGCGACATTCGGAGGTCGATTTGTTTAAAATATTCCTATTAATCATAATTTTGCTATTGTGCATAATACTAAATTTTCATTTTACGAAATAGACAATAGAACATCATAAAGTACAATACAAAGCAAGTTCTATCAAGATTTTTACGTTCGATCTTGAATGGATGTCAAGTGTAGTGATCATACCGTAGGCAATGCCATGTAAAGGATAATTCATCGGAGTATGAAATATGTTGATTATATACTCGTCGAGTAGTTTAACAAATCAAGTCTTATATATTAATGTTTCAGATATGAAATATATTATCAATTAAAGAATTACCGATATCAATTTAAGGAGATTTATAAATTAAATTTGATATTGATAAACTTCTGTTGATCGATAAAATTAAATTTATATAATTAGGAGGTATATATATATATTTGACCGACTTATTCGATTAAATACGTATTTTTAAAACATATTACGAGTTTTAAAATCTTAATCGATTTTGTCTAAAATTATATATTATAGTATCGCTAATTTACAAAATTATCAATTATTATTATTAAATTATTTTTATTATTATTAAATTATTATATTTATCGATAGTTAAACTCGAAATAACTACTTTATTTAAATGTTTTTAAATTTAGGTGTGTTTAATTTATATGAAAATACTTTAATATATATAATATTTTATTAATTGAATAGCATTTCCTTAATCTCCCCTCAAATCATTTAAATCATAACCTTTTATGTTCAATTTATTTATTCATAGCCCTCTTCCTATTCAATTCTATTTCATGTTCAAAATTATGGCCATTTATTTGGTTATTTCAATTATAGCCTATCTGATTCAATTCAATTCTCAAAAGCGCCATCCTTTAATCCCAGCCATTCGTTCATCCAAATCAACAACAAGATCAAATCTTGATTCTTATCAATTTTAAACCAAAAGAACCAAAACCCTAAGCCATCCTTCTTTCTTCATCTTCCTCTCATCTCCTCCTCCCCTATCTCTCCCTCTCCTCTATTCTCCTAGCAGCTCAGGCGAAGCAGCGAACGGCGCCGGCCAGCGAGCAGCCGCGAAAACCAGCCGGAAACCGGGCGCCGCCTCCGATCCGTTCTTCTCGCCAGCAAGCGAAGCCCGCGCTGGCCAGAAGCAGCGCGAGGACCAGCTCCGACCGGCGAGCCTCTTTCTCTCTTCTCCTCCGCTCCAGTGAGGACGATAACAACAAACAGCTGCTCTGACCAGCGAGCGGCGATCAGCTAACTCCGGCGAAGGCAAGGTAATCACCGGCGAATCCCATCGAAGACGACAACAACAACAGCGAGACCCTCGCATCTCCATTCCTCTCCTCTTCGGCGAAGTTCTAGTGATCCAGGTATTTGATTAATCATCATACATACATAACAGTACTTATAATAAAGCTAAATTGAAGTTTACCTGAACTTTTACATGGTCCAACAATTTCTCAAACACGTCTGTAAATAACTCTAATATTAGAACTCTAAAACTATTCAAATTTATTTAAGCTCTAGTTATACGTGACTGGCAAAACTAGATAATCAAACTTGGGATGGATGAAGAAACAATGTCCGTGAATGTAGATTTATTAGGAGTCTAGACTCTCTAGAAAAAATTTATCTCTTGACTCACTTGTGCCTTTATCTCAATATGAAACTGACACTCTGGTTCATTCCAACAATCTTTGTATGGAAACAAGAAGACATACTGATTCCCAAGTAATTTGTGACATACATCAGTCATCTTACCCAAGAGTCAGTTGTATGGAAGTTACTGAGCACTCTTCTGCATTTATTTTACTTAAAGACCGTCTTTTGTTTGAAAGATATACAAACACACCACTGGATAAAACAAACAAGAAACCTCAGAATTAACAAGTGGAGCTTAGGTATAAATAGCCATGTCCTATTGGAGAACCATTCAAGTCAACAAGGCAGAAGCAAGAACATTTAGTCACTCCTGCCAAAGTTATGTATGCACATATGAAAATAGAAAGGCTGCATGAAGTAGTAGCATCAAGTCAAACCATTTTACCTTTGAAGTATGGAAACCACTAACATGCGCACATAGATAAGGACTCAACTTCTGACCTCCTCGAGCGCACAACATTTCAGAAACTAATTTCAGCATGCCTTTAATTTAGGAATAATGTGTTTGTTAAGCATAAGTACCAACACTAGTTGATCCTATTGATGACAAAATTGATTTTCTTGCAAGATCGATTTGTGTCCATCTAGTGTTGCTATTAAGCTTTAATTTAGGAATAATGTGTTTGTTAAGCATAAGTACCAACACTAGTTGATCCTATTGATGACAAAATTGATTTTCTTGCAAGATCGATTTGTGTCCATCTAGTGTTGATACTAAGCTTTGATTTAGGAATAATGTGTTTGTCAGGCATAAGTACCAACACTAGTTGATCCTATTGATGACAAAATTGATTTTCTTGCAAGATCGATTTGTGTCCATCTAGTGTTGATATTAAGATTTAATTTTGGAATAATGTGTTTGTTAAACACAAGTACCCAACACCAGTTGATCCTATTGATGACAATTGATTTTCTTGCAAGATCGATTTGTGTCCATCTAGTGTTGACACTTAGCTTTAAATTTAGAAATAATATATTTGTTAAGCATAAGTACCAACACTAGTTGATCCTATTGATGACAAAATTGATTTTCTTGCAAGATCGATTTGTGTCCATCTAGTGTTGACACTTAGCTTTAAATTTAGAAATAATATATTTGTTAAGCATAAGTACCAACACTAGTTGATCCTATTGATGACAAAATTGATTTTCTTGCAAGATCGATTTGTGTCCATCTAGTGTTGACACTTAGCTTTAAATTTAGAAATAATATATTTGTTAAGCATAAGTACCAACACTAGTTGATCCTATTGATGACAAAATTGATTTTCTTACAAGATCAATTTATGTCCATCTAGTGTTGACACTTAACTTTAAATTTAAGAATTATGTGTTTGGTAGAAATAAGTTTAAATAAAATTTAATTAACCCCTAGCTAGTTTGACTCATTTTTAAAATGATGTGGTTTAGTTGGTGGATTTTTTGAGAATTAAGTCAAAACTAGTTAGAGTTAAAGTTGTTTAGTTGTTGTTAAGTTCAAATAAATAATGTGGTTTAGTTGGTGGATTTAGTTGTTGGAATTAAGTCAAAACTAGTTAGAATTAAAAAGTTGTTTAAATAAGTTCAAATAAACAATGTGGTTTAGTTGGTGGGTTTAATTCAAAACTAGTTAGAATTAAAAAGTTGTTTAAATAAGTTCAAATAAATTATAATGTGGTTTAATTGGTGGATTTAGTTGTTGGAATTAAGTCAAAACTAGTTAGAGTTAAAGTTGTTTAGTTGTTTAAATAAGTTCAAATAAATAATATGGTTTAGTTGGTAGTTTTAGTTGTTGGAATCAAGTCAAAACTAGTTAGAGTTAAAGTTGTTTAGTTGTTTAAATAAGTTCAAATAAATAATATGGTTTAGTTGGTAGTTTTAGTTGTTGGAATCAAGTCAAAACTAGTTAGAGTTAAAGTTGTTTAGTTGTGTTCATATAAATAATTTGGTTTAGTTGGTGGAATTAATTCAAAACTAGTTAGAGTTAATATTGTTCAGTTGTTTAAATAAGTTCAAATAAACAATGTGGTTTAGTTGGTGGATTTAAGTG
>NW_006239538.1:11805-32645 GCF_000226075.1 Solanum tuberosum
AGAGTTAATATTGTTTAGTTGTTTAAATAAGTTCAAATAAATAATGTGATTTAGTTGGTAGATTTAGTTGTTAGAATTAAGTCAAAACTAGTTAGAGTTAAAGTTGTTTAGTTGTTGAAATAAGTTCAAATAAATAATGTGGTTTAGTTGGTGGAATTAATTCAAAACTAGTTAGAGTTAATGTTGTTTGGTTGTTTAAATAAGTTCAAATAAATAATGTGATTTAGTTGGTAGATTTAGTTGTTAGAATTAAGTCAAAACTAGTTAGAGTTAAAATTGTTTAGTTGTTTGATCGTATTTTAGTTTATTTTGAAGTTGGATTTAGTTTATTTAGAAGTTGGATGAAGTTTATTTTGAAGAAGATTAATGTATATGTTGAAAAATATTGTGTTGGCAACTCTTTTGGGGCTGTTTTTGGTAGAAATATGCAGGTGGACAACTAAAATTGCAAAAATAAACGATACCGACCTCTGGAGGTCGGAATATAAAAAATAAATAAAATAAAAAATAAATTAATTTTTTAAGATTAAAAATTAATTAATACCGACCTCTGAATGTCGGTATTTTAAAATATAAGAAATAAATATTTTGACATCCAGAAGACGGAAATAATAAAAATAAAAATTAACAAATATATAAAAGGTGACCTCAAGAAGTCAAAAAATAAAATAATGAATTTTCCGACTTAAAATTAAAACTGACCTTGAAAGGTCGGTATTGAAAAGCGACCAAGCTTTTTCCGACCTAAGCTGGGAAGTCGGTATTTGAAGGTCAGTATTCACTGTTTTTTTAGTAGTGCATGATGTTTTTGTTAACCAAGATGTTTGTTTAACTATAATTCAACTTTTTTTTTTGGGGTGGGGGTGGGGGTTTGTTACTGCTATATTAGCAGGAAATTATAATGTAAGAAATAAAAGAAGTAATGTTTAATGTTCTGATGGACTAGTAACCAAAAACAAATTCATAGCTAAATATTGGTGCCTGTCGAAAGAAAATATGCCATCCATGAATATTACATTACAAAAACTAGATTTTATTAGAAGGAACACGGCCGCCTCTTCTGCCGGTACAAATGATTTAAATGGTTTTGTTAGGACACAAATCTATTTTGTTAGGGCACAAATCAGTGAGAGACTCATAGCTTCGGTGTTGGGCCCTTTAAATTCCAAAGTTCCAAGGAGAAAGTGCATAATTACTCGTTTTTACGGTTGTCATGCTATTAGTATCCGTGTTTTCGCCTGTTTTGCCAAGGTAAAAGTTTAAATATTTTTGATTGAGGTGTATAAAAAAATTGGTTGAACTTTCTCTTAGCGTCTGAATCTTTTCATGTATATTTGCACCTCATTTATGCATGACTAAATGAGGAGAGTGAGTACACTCACTTTGCCACGTTAGTTCTTAGGGTGGTATTTAATCACTTCAAAATTATTAAGAGAATATTTAAATGCCTATATAGTTAAAGTACTAAAGTGAATTTTGTTCTTAAATTTAAGAGGATTTGATGTATTTACTCAATTTTTAATTATAGTTACATAAATTTCAAAAATAAAGTACATAATTAGTAAGAAACTATTAAGAAGATTTTAATTATAATTGTAACAATAAATAGAATCTAGTTTTTTTTATATTCTACTTGTGTATTTTGGTTCTTCCAAGTGTGGTTTGGTTTAATACGACGCTTGTCACGGTTAACATTCTACATCGCCTTCAACAGAGCTAGTCGTCTCTTTAGCTATGTTTGTATCTCCTTCATCTTTTGTCTCAGTGCATTTGGTTCTCCTTTAATCTTGCCTCTTGCTCGAATTTATCTTCGGTTTCGGATGTATATATTTGTTTTCGTATTTGAGCTTCCTTTTTCGAATTGAATTTGGGATTTTTTTGCTTCTTTGAAGGATTTGTAATTTTGTGGCTTTAGGGCTTAGGGTTGAGCTGCCCTTGCTTTCAACTGTCCTTGTGGCTTTTTAGTGGCTTTAGGGTTGGGGGAGTTAATTTTATGATTGCTAATATACATTGGAAATTATTCTTGTAGCTTTGACGGACAAATTCCACTATAGCACAAGTTTTATCTGTTACGCACAACTGGTTTTCTCCTTTTCGTTAGATGGGTGAGAAAGATTTGGAAATTGAGGACACAAGTCCACCACGTAGAGAAGATGAAACTAAAACACAAGTAGGAAAAGTTAAAAAGAAGAAGAAGGTGAAGGCGGAAAAGCGTGGAGTTTGTCACGTAAGTAGAGTACCGCCTCGTATGGACCACGTGAAACTTCGCCAGGTTCTTTCTCAGTTTGGAGAAATTCAGAGAATATATCTTGTACCTGAAGGTTTGTTGAGTTCCTTGTTTATGCTCTTATATCTGATATTGGTTAAACACTTCACTGTGCTCCTCAGCTTAGCTTGGTTGTCTTTACTAATTTGTCTTGCATACAGCTGCTGCTGCTCAAATGAATCGGAAACGGGCAGGTGGATTTCGAGGACAAGCATTTTCAGAAGGGTATGCTCATATTGAAGTTTCTGTCAACTGAAATCAGAATATCTATTATTTAGCATGAATTGTATCTTGCATCTGCATGATTATGACATTTTTTACCGAAAGTAATTAAACTATCATCTATATCTGTAGGTGGGTTGAGTTTACAAAAAAGAGTGTTGCCAAAAGAGTTGCAAATATGTTGAATGGTCAACAGATGGGTAAAGGAACATATTTTCTTAGCAGTGCCTTCCTTTTCTTCTTGATTCTTTTCCAGTTTAAGGAATTCTGTTTAGATGTTCAGGCTATTTACATAGCTAGCTGTTTCTTTTATTTGGTGAATAGGGTGCCATCGTAGCATCTAACAGTAAGTTTGACAAATGTTTCTATTTTCCTGTTGAGCTGACTAGTTATTGTGCTTATTACACATTTTTAGGGGACACACCAATTATTCAGATACTAGCCAAAATTTGGCTTCTATTACGAATAGACTATCATTGTTTTGTTGCATTATGTCATTTGTGTCGTAACAATGTAATATGGTTATTCTGATTCAGCTTTCAACTTCTGTTATTCTTATATTTTCAGTGACCTTGAGAGGTTATCGACTTTACTGTCAAATTTCTGTTTGATAGGTGGAAGAAAAAGGTCATCATTCTATTATGACATTTGGAATGTCAAGTACTTGTCTAAAATCAAATGGGATGATGTTACTGATGAAATCGGTATACTGTTACTTTTTGGTTTATTGGGTAGTGATGCATTTTTCGATCTCCATTCACTTCTTAATTGATGCCTTACAAACATTTTGCAGCACAAAGGCATGCAGTTCGTGAGCAGAAACTAGCTTTGGAGCTTTCTGCTGCTAAGAGGGAGCGTGATTTCTACCTTACACAAGTTGATAAATCTCGTGCTTTAAGTTCTATTGAAGAACGAATGAAGAAGGTTAGTGATACAATTCATGCAAGTAGTTGTTAAGCAGCATGTTTTGATCTCCCCCGATTGACTTTCTTATTTGCCATCTCCTTTTGAGTTTTTATTCTTTAAATAGTAGTTACAACATGATACAACTCTAGTTTTTCGTCGATAAGCTCTGATGTGGATATTTAATACATTGATTGATGTTAGAAGATGTCTCTTTAAGCAAAACTAATAAAATATAGATGTTGGTTTGTGTGTAAAATAGGAAGAGTCTCTTTTCCTCACCTCGAATTATTATTACTTGGTAATGTATTATAGCCAGTTTTAGTTTAGGTATTCGACCACTCACTTTATCTTACCTTATATCTTTCGCAATTGAGTAATATAGTATAGATAATACTTTTTAATTGTTCCATCTTTACAGAAGCAAAAGGTGCAACAGGAATCTGGGGTAATTTCTGATTTCCCAAGTGATCAGTTTGCACCAAAGGTGATACGACAATTTCCCCAGAAAAAACCTGTGGCAGATCAAGCTGGGAAACTCAAGCCTAGTCTGTCTAAGGACGTTTTGGCCGGAGTAAGTTACATTTCCCCCATTCCCTGCTCTGGTGAAAGAGGTAAATAAAAGACTTGCTTATGTTCTGATGGAAACTGCTCTTCATTTTGTACAGGTATTTGGTGGTCAATGACAAGGGCGTACGAGTGCAAACATTTCAGAAATTGTGCTTGCCAATTTTTTCAACCACATTTGATTTTGTTGCCTTCAAAAACATCTCTGACTGTTATTAGATGTTAAAGTTATAAGTAAACCTCAATCAAAAATTTTATCTTTATTTGCAGTTGATTGTAGATGTCATATTAAATGTGTGTGTAGAGCCTTGTTTAACTTGTCTAATTCAAATGGACTAATGTATCTCTCATGGATCAGTGGATGAACCATTAGGACTTTACGATTGTGCAGTCTGTGAGACGTATTGAGCTTATATGTCCTTACCTTGAACCAATCTTTGATTAAATACTTGAAACGTGTGGCAAAGCTGTATAATAACCCTCTCAAGGCTACTTATCCCAAAATCGTTCAATGTGTGTGTGAGATTCTGCTGCAGCCATGAAGCTCCTCAGAACCCTCTCTGGTAGATATCACTCTTCTTCCTCATTATATATTATATATACTCACTACTGTTCCATCACCAAACCATTTATTTTAGGTGTTTTTTTTTTTTTTCTTTCAAGACCCAAAAATCTATTCGTTCGAAGTATAGGGCATCGATACTTTGTGGCCACACCAGAAGAGTACGCCAACAGAAACTATGCCAACAATGAGTTTGAATATACCACTGTTATTAACTCTATTACTGCTCAGAGAAAGTAATTTTCATCTCCAATTGATTTGAGATTAAGCCATACATACATGATTTTGATTCCAATTATTATAGGAATGAATTAGGAATTTCTTGTTGAGCAATCTGTTTAACCCTATTGAAAGAGGTGGCAAAGTTTTTGTTTCACCTGATTACAATCAATCTAAAGAACAACAAAGGGAAATATCACCATGAAGAGAATTGGGTACCTTCTTGAACATGGGGTTTTTAAGAAATGGCTTACTGGTAAAGGGCCTGAAGATGAGTTGAGGAAATTAGGTCTCTTGGATTGTCTTGGCATCTATGATCATTCACTTGCCATCAAAGTTGGAGTCCATTTTTTCCTATGGGTAAGGATGAAACACTCCCACCAGTGCACCATAATCCATGTTACTTTGTTAGATAGAATGACGTATAATTCATCGAGAACCATACCCGAAAAGCTAGCTATTAAGACGAGAGAGCAAAAAGCTATATAAATCACTTTTAGTGGACCATAACAAACTACGAAACTCGGTCCTCAACGGTTCCACACTAGGTAGCTTTCACTCTACCATGAGTAGGTAAATTTGTATAAAGATGTTTAGTTAAATAGTGTGTTTAAACACGAATGTATAAATTACGTGGTGTAAATACTTTTAAAATGAATGTAATTTTTCCGTAAAATAATGTTGACATTTATCCCATGATCATCAATCACCTACCCCACCAGAATTTTCAACATTTCTAATAGTAGAAAATTCAGTCTCACTAGCATTTTCTTGATTTCTCATACAAAATCAAGCATCACTTTAAAACTCTCAATAATGGAAAAATACAATCTTTTGTGTTCTTCAATGGAGAAAGTGAATTTCAGAACTAAAGTTCTCAGCAGACACCTAAAACAAGAAACCCCAATACTCAATGTTATACTCCAATCATTGCCATGTCTCAGCTACAATCCACCTGAGCTTTCAGAGCCAGCTGCTGTTTTTTACATTAAAGAGATGAGAAAGCTCATGGATGGTCACAATTTGGAGGAAAGAGACTGGTTTTTTGGTCTGATATTACAGAGCAAAATTTTTAACCCTGTAAAAAGAGGTGGAAAAGTGTTTCTTTCACCTAATTATAGTCAATCTAAGGAACAGCAAAGGCAAATTACCATGAGGAGGATTCAGTACCTTGTTGAACATGGGTTTTCCAAGGATTGGCTGACTGTTAAAGGGCCTGAAGATGAGTTGAGGAAATTGGCTCTCTTGGATTGTCTTTTTATCTATGATCATTCTCTTTCCATCAAGATGGGTGTCCATTTTCTCCTATGGTATGCTTTTTTGTCCGTTATGTACCTAGTGCGGCAACACTCAACTACCTACTAACCATTTATTCTCATTTTCGATTTCCATACCTTAATATTTATTAGTAAGTTGATATTGAGTCATGTCCTATCTTATCACCTCCCTCAATTAGATTTCTGGTAGAGCCAACCTGTAACACCTTCTTACCGGCGCATCTACGCACCTCCTCTTCACATGCCCGAATCATTTTAGTTTCGCCTTTCTCATCTTGTTTGCCACAGGGGCCGCTCCCACCTTGTCCCTTATAACTTCATTTCTAATCATATCTCCTGAGTGCGCTCACACATTCATCTGAGTATCCTCATCTCCACTATATTCATCTTTTGGACGTGGACATTCTTGGTTGGCCAATACTATGTCCCGTATAACAATATTGGTACCACCACTCTGTAGAATTTGCCCTTAAGTCTTGCTAGCACATTCTTATCACAGTACTCCGAATGTGAGCATCCATTTTGCCTACCCGCTCCAATACGCTGTGTGACATCAACATCAATCTCCCCGTTTTCTTGGATTATGAACCCAAGATACTTGAAGCTCCCTTTCTTGGGTATAATTTGTGCATCGATCTTCACTTCCACCTCTGCTTCATGCGTTACGTCACTAAACTTGCACTCCAAGTACTCTCTTTTAGTCCTACTTAATCAGAAAACTTTAAGACTCTAGGGTTTGTCTCCAAACTTCTAGCCTATTGTTAACTATACCACGCGTTTCATCAATCAATACTATGTCATGAGCACAAACATTCTTGATTGCTTGATTAACTTGTAACAACCTAAGTAGACATTGAATTTCTATGTACAGACATTCTATGTTATGTTTTCCGACAGACTTCCGGGGTATCTGCCTACCAGTGAGCTTTCTTGAAAAGTACATGATTGGACGATTTTTATGTTGGTGGTCAACTATTGCACGTAAAAGATAAATTTAGGAATATTATAAGAAGAACCTAAATGGATGAAATTTATTGTAGAGACAATCTTGATTGGTTGGCTGTCATTGCATAAATTGAATTTCCAGGTTATCAGAATATCATTAAACTTTTTGGTTGATTGATACAGGGGTGGTGCAATTCAGTTTTTCGGTACCAAACGACATCATGATAAATGGTTGAAGGACACAGAGGATTACGTGGTTAAAGGTTGCTTCTCGATGACAGAGTTGGGGCATGGAAGTAATGTATGTGAAAGTTGTTTAAGTATATATTATATAACTTTAGAAAGTAAAATATTGTCCATTGTTTCTGCAATTCTAACTGATATATTTGCAAGTACTGTTCAGGTTCGAGGTATTGAAACAGTCACAACGTATGATTCAAGCACAGGAGAGTTTGTCATAAATACTCCATGTGAATCAGCTCAGAAGTATTGGATTGGGGGTGCAGCTAATGTAACTATACTTCCTCTCGGAAACAAATTTGGCATGTTTATTTGATTGATGTTTTTTGTTTGTCAACTTGCTAACTCTTGCTTGAGCCTTAGTCTAAATTGATATCATTTCTCTTGACTGTGTTGTAGCATGCAACACGTACCATAGTTTTCTCTCAGCTCATCATTGACGGGGGAAATCAAGGTGTCCATGCTTTTATCGCTCAGATCAGAGATGAAAATGGAGATATTTGTCTAAACATCCGCATAGCTGATTGTGGTCACAAGATTGGCTTAAATGGTGTTGACAATGGCAGAATTTCGTAGAGAAGAGCTGTACTTGAACTTGGCTTTAAGTGTAGTAAATTGTAGTAAAAGTTTATGGCTTCATTTTGGCAGTTAGGAGCTAAGCTCTTTGTGAAATTTCATTTTTCAGGTTTGACAATGTCCGGGTACCCAGAGAAAATTTGTTAAATTTAGTGGCGGATGTTTCTCCAGATGGGAAATATCTTACTGCTATCAAGGATCCTGACCAGGTAAACTTAATTCGTATAAGGCAATGATTCCCAATTATTTTTGTTGTGCTTAATTAATGCAAGTCTTTTCTAAGGAAGCATAATAAGGATAATTTTTATCTATTAGTGGTTCTTTACGGTAGGCCGGGGAAAACAGCCTCTAGTAGAAATGCAAGGTAAGACTGCGTACAATAGGCCCTTGTAGTCGGGCCCTTCCCCATACCCTGCGCATAGCAGGAGCTTTAGTACCGGGGCTGCCCTTTTTCTAGTGATTCTTTACTATCATAGGAGATTGTTAAAGTTTTGACAGTTCGTCAAGAAACATTGCTGAGGATAATGCTAACTGGAATTTGACAATTTGTTCCTAGAGATTTGCAGCATTTTTATCCCCTTTGACATCTGGCCGTGTGACAATTGCAGCTAGTGCAGTTTACTCCGCAAAGGTATGACAAGCAACAGTTGCTTCTACACACGTATTTTATTTACCACTCATAGTATTTTTGTGGCATCTCATTTTTCTGTTCGTGATGCTTTGTCAGATTGGTTTGGCAACTGCGATAAGATACTCGCTGACAAGAAGAGCGTTTTCAGTTACTCCTAATGGACCAGAAGTTCTTATACTTGATTACCAAGTCATCAACGGCAACTTCTTCCTCTTCTTGCAAAAACGTAAATGCTCACTGAAATGCTCTATATTTTATTCTACCATGCATTCTTTCCTTCGTCCTCCTCGGGGCCAATTGTTTTCTATTTTCAGCTACTGTACTTCTGCAATGTTACCATCAATTTTTTTTTTCTATTTTCAGCTACTGTACTTCTACAATCTTATCATCATTTGTTAAAACCTACCATGCAGTCTGCCATTTTTTTGTAGTACATATGTAGTTTCTTCTGACTCGGATAAAAATGAAACAGTAACGTTTTCTTCCGTGATTCTTTTTGTAAAAAGAATTTGTAACACTCTCAAGAGCATGCATGGTTCTTTGGGTCGAAAAGTTGATAGGATCATAGATTTTTTGCAGCAGCATTAGGTGAAAAGAGATATTTCATCATCTTGTAGCAATAGGAGTCATTCTGCATTAACCTACTCTACACGGCACACACACGTTATTGATGATCTCTTTGCATAGTCACTAGGTAACTTTGTTGTTCGATGGATAAATTGTAATGGCAGGTTAGCAAGGCACTTTTTGGGGAATATGTGGCAGTCAAAAGGAGTAAGAAGCCGTTCAAAGGATTGGGATTAGAACACATGAACACCTCTCGTCCCGTCATACCTTCACAACTTACAAGTTCTACAATGAGGCAAGCCCAGTTCCAGGTAACAAAGCTTTTGTTTCCTTTTTCATTTTAGATGAATCATTTATCAGGTCAGAAGTTCTGATTGCCTTTATTCCAGAATGACATATTCTGCCTACGGGAACGAGACCTGTTGGAACGTTTTGCTGCTGAAGTTTCTCAATGCCAGGCACAGGGAAAAAGCAAGGAATATGCTTTTACTTTGGTAAGCATACTCTTCATCTTTATTCTTCTCTTATTCAGCTTGTATTGGGTGCTTGCATATAACAAATCAATGTTTCCCCCTCGACAGAATTATCAGCTTGCTGAAGACCTGGGGAGAGCCTTCTCAGACCGAGCAGTTCTCCATACTTTCCTCGATGCAGAGGCATCCGTCACATCTGGCCCCCTTAAGGTACTAACAAATGTCTTTCAGATCATTTTTATAGTTGTTAGACACAACTATTTAACTAAAGAGGGGGTAGGTGCAGTGGACAAAGTCATGAAATGTCTCACTGCCAGGAAAGAATCAGAATGTTCGACCTTTATGCGTAATGAGAATGTGAAATAGAGTTTTCTAATGTTGTATCTATAGATAATATCTAAACCGTGTTGTATGTGTTCAACCGTGAATTATCTTGCAGAGCGTTTTGGATCTCGTCAGATCGATGTATGTTCTGGTCACCCTAGAAGAGGATGCTGCATTCCTCCGATACGGATACCTGTCGATGGACAATGCTGCTATAGTGAGAAAAGAAGTTGCAAAGCTATGCAGTGAACTAAGGCCACATGCACTTTCCTTGGTCAGTTCCTTCGGCTTACCTGACGCCTTCTTGAGCCCGATAGCTTTCAATTGGGTTGAGGCCAATGCTTCGTCTTCTGAACAAAACTAGCTCGTCGTTCGTAGATTACTAGTTGATACACTTCCCTTGGTCAGTTCTTTTGGCTTACCTGACGCCTTCTTGAGCCCGATAGCTTTCAATTGGGTTGAGGCCAATGCTTCGTCTTCTGAACAAAACTAGCTCGTCGTTCGTAGATTACTAGTTACCACAAGATACTACCTAGATTAAAAAGACATCACAACATGGCTTGTTCCTGCAATTTCTGTGCTTGCCATGAATAACCAATGTAAATTGTCCTTTCTAGAATCTAGAACTCTAAGTCATAAACTTAAAATTCTAGCTCCGCTTCCTTGGCCTTGTTAATACCATGGAGCAAAATCAGTGAATTGATGTCTCTGTAGTGATCATTGCAGTACAACAAATACCAGTAAGATAAACTTCATATTTGAAGACATTTTTCAAACTCTCTTTCAACCTCCCCAATCTCGATCTGAGCCAGATCTAGTGTCATATTATTTGTCTAGATTACACTTAATGTTTTTGAAACACTATTCTTTTTTTGTACTAGCCAACAACAATAACAACCCAGTGAAATCGCTAAGTGGGATTTAGGGAGGGTAGAGTGTACGCAAACCTTATCATTATCTTGTGGAGCTAGAAAGATTGTTTTCGAAAGACCCACGGCTAAAGTGCATCAAATTCAAGTAAAAGAAAATGCATAACATTTAATAAGAAAAGTGTTGTAAAGTCTACAAGAAAGAAACAATAACAACAAAATAATATGATAATCGTAACACAATAAACAATATAATGCAAGACGTACAAGGGAACGTCTAGCATTACAACAAGTACTAACAAGCCTAAACCTTCGCAAGGCAACACAACACTTTATCCCTACTAATCTTCTACCCTAATATGCGATCTCCACTCTTTCATATCTAAAGTCATGCCCTTAATAATATGAAGTTACCATGTTGTGTCTAATCATCTCTCTTCAATACTTTTTCAACCTACTTTTACATCTATGATTATGCCTTACAACAACCTCTTGCACCTCCTCACTAGGACATCAACGTAATGCATCCTCTTCACATAACCATACTATCTTAGTCTTGCTCTCCTCATCTAGTCCACCACGGAGGTTACTCCCTCCTTCTCTCCCACATAACCTCATTCCTAATCTCGTCGCTCTTGGTACGCAAACACATCCATCTCAACATCTTTATATCCGCAAAATGCATCTTCTAAGGGTAGCATATCTTTAGAGTTGCCAGTAGGGGCAGGTGTAGTGTTGGAGTTATAGGTTCATTCGAGTCCAGAAACCTTAATTCAGATCATGTATATGTGATTAATATTTTTTTTGACTAAACAACTATAAATTTTAAATAATCGATAGAATTTCGAACTCAAACTCACAAAGTTCAAATAAAAGAAAAATTAATCTAATCACATCTCACTCTCAAATTGGTGAGGATGACTATATGAAATATGAATCCTCTGTAGTCATGTTATCTAGTTCTAATCCTCCAATCACAATAAAGTTGTGTCTATTGATACAAGGATCGACTATCTAAATCTTCGCTTCTCAAATAATTAAAAGCAAGACATTTAGAGTTAATATCTTTAATGGTTATTCGGGTTGATGAAATAACATAACAAAATAACGAAAAATGATATCTAGGAATAAATTTCATGGAGACATAGAAAAAATAGACTATTAATTTTTGGAAAAATATTAATTATTGCACCTGAAAAACTCTGATTTTGGTGCTCCTTTTGGTAGTTGGGGATTTAGTCTGGTAGTTGGATAATTAATTGCATTGTTTTTTAATTTTTTTTTTTCATTTGGTGTCTGATAATTGCACTAAAGTCTGAAGCCCAACTATATCTAGATTTGCATTGCGTAGGGTCTTATTCGGGGGGGAATGCTTCCTAGTTCCTACTAAAAAAAAATTCCATATCCAAGGCTTAAACTCGAATCTTCTGATTAAATGAGGAGCAACCCTATTCACTACATCACATTTTTTGGTGGTTTATTAAGTATTTTGGGTCACATTGAAATGTCATAATGTGTGTATTTAAGGATAGTAAAGTTGGTAGGTGGGTTGGTGTCGCTGATAAGGGTATTAAAGTGTTCTTGGGAAAGTTGATGCACTGTAATCAGTCAATGATACAGTTCGATTGATTATTAAATTACTGTATATCGTATAATTTTTTAATTAGTTTAATGTGCATAAATAAATTTGAATTTTTCATAACCATCATGATCATATCGATTATTCTTCTATATTGGTATGATTTGATAATTTTTTTCTTCAAATAATCTTATCTAATAGCTAGGCATATTGTTATTATTAGAATGTAGTATTTCTCATATAAAATAATAACAAACTTTAATATAATGCAGAAAATGCACGATCCTCTTGAACAAGTGCAACTAATATGACAAATCTCCCATCCTCTTTCTTTTTTATATAATTAATCGGACCAATGAATATTGAATTTATACAAATCAAATTAGGTGTATATGAATGAAATTAGATGGTTTTATTTTTCAATTTTTCTGACTTATAAAGGAACTATCCATACTATATATTAATTATATTAAGTAGATTCGTTGAAAACTTGTTTATGTAAACTATGCTTCCTTCCAAAATTACTTGGGATCAATTTATTCTGTAATTATTGATTTATGATCAGATACTATTAAATTTAATATTTTTGACAGGCTCGATTAGTGTTTAAAAGATTTCGTTGGGACTTGTCTCAGGGCTCGTTTTGGAACGGGGCTCTAGCAAAACGCTCCGAGATTCTAGTGTGAGGCTTAGTTTTTTAAGACTTACACCATAAGCGCCTGACTATACGCTCTAAGCATGTCCAACACCCAATGCTCGGGGCTCGCCTAACATATCTTACATAAATTATGCGTTAAAATCTTTAGTTAACATTGTTGACCCTCATAATTCTTGAATAAATGAATGATACTTAATAATTTTTTTAATTTATAGAGATAAGAAGATTGAGAGTAACTCAAATTCAAGTTGTAGTATTGCATCTTTACTATCTGTAACACTGTGAAGGTGATTATATATTACGTAACATTTATTTTAATAATACGTAGCGAAATTTTACTTTTTCACTTATTATTGGTCTCATGGTTTGGTCATATGTCTCAAAATTATCATATTTTATTTAGTTATTTGGAAGTTATTTTATTTTATTCATGCAGTGATGTTTTTAGTATAATACTAGTAAGTTTTATTGATTATTTTCTTTTAGGGGGTAAATTGTATAGTATGATAGAATATATTTTTTTATAGAAATAATGATTCTTTAATTATTAGAAAGTTAAGATGTTAGATTATTTATACTTATATATATTTTCATGTTAGAAGTTTTATTTTCTATGAGTTTCTTTTATCGTGTTTGTAATTATTTCAAACTATTGAAGTATTTTTATAATTTTGTGTATTATATTACTATACCCTATACTAAGGGCCCGTTTGGCCATATATTTCCCAAGTAAAATTTGGGAGAATTTTTGGCAAATAGTGTTTGTCCATACAACTTGCCATTATTTGACAAATATTTTTGGCAAATAACCCAAATTTTCAAATACTAGAAAAAATTAGAATTTGGGCCAAATCTCGTTATTTGGGAGCTTTAATAAATTCAAATTCTACATCAAACTTTTATCTTTTACAAAAACATCCTCTATAGTAGTTGTTTGCGCTGTATTACATGATTTTTTACGTGAATATCAAAGCAATGATGGAATATTCAATGAATATGAAAGTGATGATATGGTTGTTGATGAAAATGACGAACAATTGACTCAGGGTAATAAAGTCAGATTCTTCGTCTACTTCACGATGTATGAAATGATGCTTGTTGCACTCACTCTGAACTACCACATTGCTCCAATGTCATGGACACTACTTAATTGTTATTTTCTGCAACAACTATCTAATTGAGTTGTTGCGGAAGTCATGAATCTTGTTACGTCGATGTTTCTATTTTGTTATGTAATACAAACATATGGTTAGTTTTAATAGTTTTAAAACTTATGGATATAAATTATATTTCTTAAAAAAGTAAAACATGTTTCCCAAATATTATGGTCAAACACATGGTGAAATTTCACCCAAATAATATTTGCTAAAAATATTTGAAAATCTATGACCAAACGCTAGCTAAGTAAAATGCCCCGCCTCACGCCCCCCATTTTTTAAAACAGTGAGCTCAACCATGAATGATCCATTCATTAAGTAAGTTTTTTTCTCAATATGAACTAAGTCATTTCTTGCCTTATCAGAAAGACTTATAAAAAATCGCCAGCCGCATTAGTCTTCACACATTGGACATGGACAACTTACCATCAGCATGAGTTGGAGCTTAATTGTTAATAGAAGTCAAATATATCATGATTCATACAATAATATAACACTATCTCAATTATTATTATTATTATTAGTAGTAGTAGTCAGTGTTTTAAAAGGTGGGAGCGTGAGGCGGGGCGTTTTACTTAGTATAGGGTGAGGCGTAAGCCTCGAGACGTGGTGCGTAAGCCCTATGAATCTTTAAATTTTTAATTTACAACATAATATAATAATACAAAATTATAAAAATACATCAAAGATTGGAATAATTACAAACATGATAAATGAAACTCATAGAAAATAAAAGTTGTAACATGATTATACAAGTATAAATAATCTAATTAATCTTAACTTTTTAATAATAAGAGAATCATTATTTCTGATTATTTTTTTTAATCATACTATATAATTCACCCCCCTAAAAGAAAATAATCAATAAACGTTACTAGTATTATAATAAAAACACCACTCCATCATGAATAAAAATAAAATTACTTTAAAATAGCTAAATAAAATATGACAACTTTGAGATTTATGACAAAACCATGAAGACCAAGGATAAGTGAAAAAGTAAAATGTTGTTACATATTTTTAAAAGAAATGTTACGTAATGTATAATCACCTTCTCAATGTTATCAAATAGTAAAGATGTCATACTACAACTTGTTATTTGAGTTACTCTCAATTTCTTATCTCTATAGATTAAAAAATTGAAGTATCTTTCATTTATTCAAGAATTATGAGGGTCAACAATGTTATCTAAAGGTTTTAACGCATAATTTGTCTAAGATCTATTAAGCGAGCCCCGAGCGTTGGGCGTTGGGCGTGCTTAGGGCATACAGTCGGACGCTTAGGGCGCTAAGCTCCACACTTGAGTCTCGGGGTGTTTTGCTAGAGTCCCGTCCCAGGGCGAGTCTCGAGGCGAGTCCCATGGCGAGTCTCGAGGCGAGTCCCAACAGAGTCTTTTAAAATACTGATAGTAGTAGTGGTAGAATAGTTTCATTCGTACTAAATATATGGGATATGGTCGATAAAATGATCCTTATAGGATCAGAATATTTTAATCCTTTATTAACAGGTAATCGAAATAGTTTTTAATCTACAAAAAATATTATTTTAATTTTATATATTTATTACGTAATTTAAATAGTCTATAATGTATAACAGTATAGGAATGGAGTGTACGTTTTTCTGGCATCCCCTAAAACATAATTTTTGTTCTTACAGCAAAAGACGCAACATGAATTGTGATTTCAAAGACAAAAACAAACGATGATTATTGGAACAAGAATTTTCATTAAGAATAGCAAAATTGATTTTTCTTCTTATCAAATAAAAGATTTTGTTATGGCTCAACAGTTTCACTCCCATTTTTTTAATTTTATGTTTTATACGTTTTCATATCGTGAATCGAATCACTAGTTACACTTGATAAAAAAAATAAAGAGTAATTTACAAAAAATGCTATAACGTATTTGAAGTTCAATAGCTATAAATATATTATTTATCAAAAATGACTATAATTTATGTCTATTTCTCGCTATATTTTTGTATATATTTTTTATTTTTATTTTTATACATTGATACAATTTTAATTACAATGAACTAATTAAGACATTTTCTATTATCATAATGGACTGATCCTTATATTACGTCCATGAAACTCTCAAAGTTTCCTTATTAAATTAACAACTAATAATTACCTATTGAAGGCATATCCGAATGGACTCTATTCCTTTTAACGAAAATTGGGACACAGCATACTCTATTCTCCAGTTATATAATTTAGAATACTTGTATACATAGATACTTATATTGTTATATAAATACAAGTTGAACTAGTGATTTGTGAATATAAGTATATTTGGATACATAAGTATTCTATTCAATTTGGAAGGTTGATTAGGATATACAAGTATAATTAGATATATTAATACTGTATTTTTATAAACAAATACTCGAGTTAACACTAAGCCTCAGTATTACATGAAAAAATTGATCAAAAAGACATTGATGTTTGTTGTTTTTTTCAATTTTTTGTACAACTGAATACTTGTACACTTTGATACCTACATGCACGTTGTATTATTTTTCATTTTACTTGTTTCTGAATTGTCCAATGTATCCACATTTTGTTTAACAACAATGTATTCATATGTATACTATATTAGTATATTAATTTTTTGTTTAACAACAATGTATCCATTTTTCAAATTATTGTGTTCATATGATAAACTGTTATATTTAATTTACCTTGTTTGATAGAGTAATACATTATGTTTTTACAAGTACTTGTATCCTCAATATATTAATACTTTAAGTTTATACAAATTACAAATATCGCTCCTAGAATCATGCAAAAGGATTTTGAATTGAACGGAATTTGGGGGGAAATATATATAGAAAATATGTGTTATATATAGAGATATTGATCAAAGAGAAAATATTGTTGAGGATAACTTGGGTAACTGATCACCAAAAAGTGTGCTTAGTCATAATTAATTAGGCATGTAAGATTAACTTTCCTATTTAATTTATTTATATTAATGTAATAAAATAATTACTTTTTTTGTACACTAAAAACTACAATTATTATTTGATATATAAACAATGGATCTGGCTCTTCTCTATTTCTCTTCTCTCCATTTTTTCCAAGTTCTAGCTTGGATTGGAGACACATGTCATAGTTTAAAAGGATAAAAGTCTGAAAAATACCCCAACTTTGGTTAGATTTGATGTTGCAATACTAAACTTTCATGAGGACCTATTACCTCTCTAGACCATTTAATATCATATTTTTTACCCCCTGAACTATTTAATAGTGTATTTTAAAGGTATATATGTGCCACGTGGACACATTACTATTTATAATTTTGCATTATTTTTTATGTCCACGTGGGCAAATGTATATGTTTAAAATATGATATTAAATAGTCTAGGGAGGTAATAGGTCCTCATGAAAGTTTAGTATCGCAACAGCAAATTCGACCAAAGTTGAGGTATTTTTTCAGACCCTTATCCCTAGTTTAAAATTAATGGTTGAGATCTAATTGATTAAAGTAAAGTCCTAACCATAGTTATTTACTTCCATATATTTGCTTCTTGAATATTTTTGCAATCCAACAATCCTAGATTTACATTATATTTTTTCTAAATATATTTAAAAGAATTTCTTTTCTTAATTACTTGAGTAATTTTTTTGCTGATTTTTACTTTTTTTCCCTAACGTTTGCCATTCTCAAATAATATTTTTCAAATAAAAAATTGTGACCTAACATTTTTTTTTCTAATTTTAGGAGTAATATAAATTTTGTCACTCAACTTTAAATTCGTTCTTACTCCATAAATGGAGTCCATATTGTTCTATAGACATTGTAGGTCTTAATACTCTATTAGAATAATAAAAACGGTTTAACTTTATTATAATTTTTTTCAAAAAAGTAAAAATATTTAGTAAAAGTTATATATATATATATATATATAGGTAGGGCAGTAAAGAATTTTTCTAAATATATTTAGGAAAAATATAATGGATTGCAAAAATATTTAAGAAGCAAATATACGAAAGTAAATAACTATGGTTAGAACTTTACTTTAATCAATTAGATCTCAATCATTAATTTTAAATTATGATATGTGTCTCCAATTCAAACTAAAACTTGAGGAAATTGGAAAGAAGAGAATATAGAGGAGCCGGATCCATAAACAATTACAATAATCATTTTTTATACATTAAAAATCATTTTGGTACATAGTATACACAACAGACTAATATAATCTTACCCCCATTAAATATTATTTTAGTCATTTTCTCAGATATGGCCCATGCATATTTTTTCGATCACATGAGATCCAAATTGTATAAGCATCAAGATATTTGAGAATAAAAAACAAAAACAAAAACAAAAACAGGCACTACATATAACATATTTGATTATGTAAAAATCTCATTTCCAAATATTATAAGAACATTGTGATGTCATTTGTGACGTTTGGTATTTTTAAAAAATATTTTTCATATTTTTATTTTTATTCTATTTAGAATAACATATTAAAAATGTAATTTAACTTTAAACTTTCGCTTAACCCTTCATGAGATGCCAATTAGAGATGTGACGGATTACTAGAAAAATAAGCAATCTTTTATTAAAGGACAGTCCGATTATAAAACATCACACACTATCAAAATATGGGGAAGGATCGCACCTTAACAAATATGATGTACTCCATCTACTCTAATGTAAATGTAGACATTAAAATTTTGTGGGACCCTACAAGACGTGTTCAATTTGAATTTGGACTCTAGTAGGTGTGTTCGGTTTCAATTAGAATTCTTGGAGGCTACTCAATCATAAACCCTAGTTCATGCCTATATAAATGATACTATATGTCTTAAAAGACATATCAAAATATCTCATAAATCTTGGGTATTTTCTAAAGATCAAAATCTCGAATATTCCACAAAAGTCATGAAATATTCATTTAGAGGTCAAATCTAAATCATCCTAATTCGAAAATACATCACTAACGGCCCTCGAATCATGGATAAATCTTAGGGGAGTGGAATCAACAGAGGAACAAAATTGTACCCGCACTATTATCAATAAAATATTCACGCTTCTTCAGATTTTATTTGTGTGGTTGATTTATTTTCCATGTGTTTAAAATTTGTTGCAAACAAATTGGCACACCCAGTGGGACCAAATCTGCCCTTCATCTCTTCTCTCATAAGTCAAATCTGAAAATCTGAAGTTGCAAAGGTGGAAGAATGAGTACTTCAAGCCTCATCTTTGAGTTTCATCGAATCTATACTCCGACAATCCTTGAAGCAGCAGGCATTTGTAGACATTGAAATTTTGTAGGACTCTACAAGATGGGTTCAATTTGAATTTGGACTCTAGAAGGTGTGTTCAGTTTCAATTAGAATTTGTGGATGCTACTCAACCCTAAACCTTAGTCCATGCCTATATAAAGTGTATTATATTCTCTTAAAAGGCATCTCAAAATATCCCATAAATCTTGGGTATTTTCTAAAGATCAAAATCTCAAATATTCCACAAAAGTCATGAAATATTCATATAGAGGTCAAATATAAATCATCCTAGTTTGAGAAAGCCATTAACGGTCCTCGAATCATATATGATTGATTGATTGATTTTTTAAACTAATAATCTTTTTTATTTCTATCCATTCGTTTTTTTATTTTTTTTAAAAAGGCACGTGTCTTTACTTGTAAAGGCACTATCATTTTCATGAAAACACGCTAGGTTTATTTATTGGGCAAATTACAGAAATCACATACTTTTAAGGCAAAATTACAATCTATCCCTTAAAAGTTTATAATTACAGAAATCCCTCAAACAGATACAATAATATAAGCGCTGATACATTAATCTGATGCGCGAGATACATTAATCGTTAAGTAAGATACATTACATTTTATACTTGATACACTAATCTGATGAGCGAGATACACTAATCTGATGCGCGAAAATGAGGAATTTTAGAGATTTGTAAAACTTATAGGGGATAATGGTAATAAGTAAATTAAAATGTGGAATTTCTATAATTTTTCCTTATTTATTTGTTGGTTATAATTTCTTACATAAATTTGTAAAATGTCGTGACATAATTAAATTTCTTAAATATTCCTTTAAAATTGTTATAATTTTTCATTTAAACTTTTCAATCGAGGATATTTCTACTAGACACTTAGATTACTATCGCATCATATCTATTGGACACTAAAAAATAAATCCCAAAAACAAATTCAATCGTGGTTATATCTGGACGGGGATATTGAAAGAAATAAAAAGTTCATATTATATTATTGGTTATGGCCCATGTGTCTTTTAACTAAGGAACATACAAAAGTAGGCCTAACCCATCGGTGGCCCCTTAAATTTGACACGAAGTTTCACTTAGGCACCTTAAGTGGGCGATGTTCATTTTAGACACCTCATGCAGGATCTCGATGTGTCATTTTGACACTTTTTGCTTACATGGCTTAGTGAGTGTAATACACTTGTTGAGCGCGCGTGAAAAACCTATTTAGTCGATTTTTTAATTATTTTTTTCTTCTTCTTTCCCATTTTCAGCCACCATTTTTGCAAACTTAAATATCCAACATGGTGAATAAAAATAGTTACAGTAAAATGATGAAAAATGATGGAAACTATTTTAGAAATTTAGGAATAGACCCATTTCAAGATTAAATATTAAATTATTCATGAGATTCTTTCTTGAAAAAATTTAATATTTAAGTAGGGGTATTTGGAGAAGGCGGGGGGAGGGGGTGCAGGTGTTTCTGCAAATGGGTATGGGTTTTGGGAGAAGACAATTTGCGGGGGGGGGGGGGGGGGCGGGGGGGTAATAG
>NW_006239538.1:40885-72239 GCF_000226075.1 Solanum tuberosum
TTTAAAGAGGAGTAAGTTTAATTTTTGGTGAATTATAAACCTGCTAATTAGGGTAAAAAAGAAATTTTTTTTTTGAAGAAGACACTAATAAAAAAGAAAGAGTGTAGATGCCCAGATGTTTTAGCAAAAAAGAGATGGTGTATTTAGAGAAGACAATGGGGTGGGGGACTGGGTATGTGCAGATTTTTCTGCAAATGAGTAGGGGTATTTGGAGAAGGTGGGGGGAGGGGGGCAGGTGTTTCTGCAAATGGGTATGGGTTTTTGGAGAAGACAATTGGGGGTGGGGTGGGGTGGGGTGGGGGGTCATGTGGGGATTTTATTGATTTAATTTGTTTTAAAAAAATTATTTGAGCAAAAATCCACGTGTCATTGAGTCATTGGTTACTTTATATTTTTACTCAAAATTCATTATCTACAAATTATTTTTGACAAATGTCATCATTTAATTCGCCACTTTACACGTCATTCGCGAGTGTAATACACACACTTCATATATTTTTGTTGATTGGCAAAAGAGTGTCAAAATGACACAACGAGACCCTACATGAGGTGTCTAAAATGAACATCGCCCACTTAAGGTGCCTAAGTGAAACTTCGTGCCAAATTTAAGGGGCCACCGATGGGTTACCCCTACAAAAGTATACACATCAAATGAGAAGATGAGGTGGAGTAGGATGGGGTGGGGTAGGGGTAGAGGGTGTTTGTCTTTCCTTTTTTATTTTATTTTAAGTTTGGTGGTTGATAATAGTATTAGAGTCCGATTAAAATAAATTCATGCCAGGTAGAGCCCCATTCGAGAGGTAATACTCCCTATTAATAAATTGGGAAGTGCTAAATGACCAAAAATTTGGCCAGAAAATTAAAAAAACTATAATATTTTTTTTATTTGAAAACAAACTGATCTTTTTTCCATTTTTTAGTTAAAAGGTATTAAAGTTAAAAGGGTATAAATATTTAAAAAGGTAAAATAACATAGATAAAATATCATTCTAGCCAAATTTTCTAGTCAAAGAGATTTTTTCTAATAAATTTTTCATATTCAGAACTCAAACCCGAGACTTCTAATTAAATGAAGAGCAACCTCATCTATTGTGTCACATCTTTTGATAGTGAGTGTATGTCTTTCAATTTCGCTTTGGATTTAGATTCAAAGTTTTGTAATTTTTATTATGAACCAATCTTTTTTCTTTTTCGAATTCTTCTAAATTATCGGAATAGTTCCTATACTATAACATTAGTACGAAAGCGAATCGTTCGGAAATGTTTTTTTTTTCTTTCGATTTCTTGTTAAAAAGGAACAATTGAAAAGGATAATCATGCTTTGGGAAGACAATCCAAACCTCAAGATTATAGAATAGACAATACGCTTTACCCTTCAGTATAGAATTTTTTAGTAAAAATTCGATTATAATAGGACCTTAATGTGGATATATATCAGTTACTGATAGAAAGGAAAAACAAACTCATTAACAAGATGATTTATAACTCCATATCTGTAATATTTTTCAAAGAAAAAAAATTCTTAAACTTCGTACCAATCGAACTTGGTATAAAATAATCCAAAGTACCACTTGCTTAGACTTTCAAATAATAATTTTACAAATTAAAGCAGCATCGTGTATCTCATGATAACATAACTATTCCACTAGCTATTTATTTATTTCTTTGTCTACAATTAATTATTCCATACTTCACTCTATATAAATTGATCAAAGTCTATAAAGAAATTGCATATCAATCAAAAAGAAAAAAAAGTTGAATATTATTCAACAAAGTTATAACAATTTTATTAAAATGGTTGTGCCAATTGTAGGTGAGCATGAGTCTGAAATTCTTCATGCTCAAACTCACATATGGAACCATATTTTTAGTTTCATAAATTCCATGTCACTCAAATCAGCTATTCAATTAAACATCCCAGACATAATCCACAAACATGGCAAACCTATGACACTTAATGAATTAGCTAATGCCCTATCAATCAACAAGTCCAAGATCACTCACCTTCGACGTCTCATGCGAATTTTAATCCACTCAGGATTTTTCCTCAAGTTCGCGATGATCCCTTTAGAAGAGGGATCATCAGGATCAGGAGAAGGGGAGGGCTATGTCCTGGCCCCTCCAGCTCGTCTTTTATTGAAAGACGAGCCATTAACAGTTACACCTTTTTTACTAGCAATGTTGGATCCAATTTTGGTTAAGCCATGGCATCATGTAAATGAGTGGTTTAGTAGTGATGAACCAACACCTTTTGAGGTTGCACATGGGAGAACATTTTGGGATTATGCTGGACATGAACAAAGGTTAAATCATTTTTTTAATGATGCAATGGCTAGTGATGCTAAGTTGGTTATGAGTGTTGTAATGAAATATTCTAAAGATGTTTTTGAAGGATTAAATTCTATTGTTGATGTTGGTGGTGGTACTGGGACTGTGGCTAAAACAATTGCTAAAAAATTTCCTAATTTGCAATGTACTGTGTTTGATTTGCCTCATGTGGTTGAAGGACTTGAAGGAAGTGACAACTTGTCATATGTTGGTGGAGATTTCTTTGTGTCCGTTCCTCCTGCTGATGCTCTTCTACTCAAGGTAATTTGACTACTTTTTTTCGATTTAAGCTATATATATCGGTGATACAGTCAAATCTCTTTATAATATGATATTGTTGTTTAGATAGTTTTGGCTGCTATATATAGAGAACGTACAATATAACATAACAAGAAAAATCAGTTTCACGGAAAAAAGATCTTTTTATAATGACATCATTGTTCGAATTGTTAATTTTTTATTGTTCTAGTGAAATATTATTATTATAGAGAACATACAATATAACATAACGTGAAAAATTGGTTTTACAGAAAAAGATCTCTTTATAACGGCATCATTGTCCGGATTGTTAATTTTGAATGTTATAGTGTGAAAAATCAGCTTCATAGAAGAAGATCACTTTATAATGATATCATTATTCAGATTGTTTTTGACTAGTATAGTAAAATGTTATTACAGAGAACATATAATATAATATAAGATAATACGAAAGATCAATTCCACAAAAAAAAATCTCTTTATAATGATGCTATTGCTATAACTATACAATAATAATATCAATGATTAACATAAAGTTACTGGTTAAACTACACTAATAATTATGTAAAAGAATCTTTGAACCTAGGTACTATTTTTGTGCCAAATATTACTTTAGTTGAAAAGTTGAGTCATCCTTCTATTATTTTCTTTTAAAATAAGAGATTAAAGAATGAGTATGTCTTACGCATACTGACAATAGTACATATCATATATTCTTTAAAAATATTTCTCATTGAGATGAAGTATAATCATTTGAAATTCATCAATTCGATTAATCCAAATTCATATCATATCATGTAAGATCCAATTAAAAGAAAGACACTTCTTATTAAGGGGTTTCTTCACTCGAGCTCGTAATACCTAGTGTGATGAAACTCTAGTTAAGGATTAAGAATCTCATCGATCTGTCCTGATTGGCATTTTTACCAATATAATCTTAAATACTAACTTTTTGTGATATGAAATATTTGCAGTGGATATTACATGATTGGAGTGACGAAGAAAGTGTGAAAATATTGAAGAAATGCAAAGAAGCAATACCAAGCAAGGAAAAAGGTGGAAAAGTGATAATTATTGACATGATGGTTGATAATAAAATTGGAGATGATGAATCAATTGAAACTCAAATTTTCTTTGATATGTTAATGATGGTTTTAGTTACTGGAAGAGAAAGATCTGAAAGAGGATGGGCTAAAATCTTCTTTGAGGCTGGATTTAGTGACTATAAAGTTACTCCAATTCTTGGATTAAGGTCACTAATTGAAGTTTATCCTTAATTAATTTGAGTTTATCATAAATAATTGATCCTCATGAGTGTGTACTTATTTTATCATGGTGTGTCATGTAATTGATATAAATAATGAGGATTATGTGTTGATTGATGTACTTTTTTATTTTCTTTAATGGAAATTGAACTACTACTTTGATAGATGAATCTTGATTTCTTTAATTTCTTATATATTGCTTGCTTCTTTTTTAAGATATAATAGCTGCAGACATATTTTTTTTTATTGAGATTGATGTGTATAATTAAAAGATGTTGAAGAGAAATATATCTAATAGGTGAGGAATGAAGTTTCTGAACTTTAAGATTTGAACAATCTTTCTTCCTTTGAGCTAATTTTTAGAGTGTGAATTGGATCCAAAATTCAATTTGGCTTGGTATTGAAATCAAACTCATTTGATGTTGGCCACTTAAGCGATTGAGGGGTGGGTGGAGGAAATACACCTGATCATGAAATGCAGAAAATGGTTTGGACGCGAGAAGAGTGTCAAAGAAAAATGTACCATATCGGTGAGGGATGAGATCTGTGGATTCCTTATAATACTTAGGTAATCCTCCTTCCTTTGTGATATTTTTTGAGGTGTGGATTAGACATAAGATCTAATTTGAAAAATATGATTTTTTTTTTATTAACTTATCTGTATAAATGACATTTTTCAAGTGCTTAATTGAACTCTAGCAAAATGTTTATGTAACTTTGGGAGAAGCAGACTAGAAATTAGGCGAAGTCGAGATTTGATACTAGTAGATTCCAAAATTCTTTATCAAATTGTCTTTTTCTTATTCTTACACTTCATAATATCCACCTCCATCACTTTCATTCTCATAATAGTTACCTAAATTATATATAAATATCTATAAAATAATATTTTCTGCTTAGTAATCAAAACTCCCATCGTATCAATTGTTTACTAGCAAAAGAAGCCAAAGAAACTTTTTGATAGATAAAATTTTGACAATATCTCCAATGTTTACCAATAATGTTATTTGGTTAACATCCGAATAACTATGTTTGATCGTAAAAGAATGTAATATAATATTAATATTTTAAACACAAATAACAGACAATTACTTTTAAACAAATTTATACCAAAAGCTAAGCAAATCTTTATTTCAAATTCACACCATGGAAAGCTTCATATAATTAATAATTCAACTTGAATTAGAAATATCTGATTAAAATAAAAAAATCTCAATAATCTCACGAGATCTCGATTGGTTATATCATAATTATGGAAGCTAATATTTGCATTAGGCCATTTTTATATCAACAAATTAAATCACTAAAGAAAATTAAGATAAAAAAACAGCAAATTAATTAAGTAGAGATTAAGATTAGCCTCATGTAGAAATGCCTAGCTTGTTCTTTGAATTCACCAATATTTCCATGTAAATAGAGATAAATATTTATTCATTCATCTATATATTTATACTTGATGAAAATAAATGCAATAATTAAATCATGTTATACATGGTAAAACAGTTATTTTCAAGCTGAGTTAATCATAGTTAACATATAGATTAATTAACAAGATTTGGCAAATCTCTAACTATCAATTTTATAATATGATCTCGTTATCAATAATAGATGTTACACCTACCATTTCGGATTTAATATAAAATAATAATATTTAATTAAAATTGGATTATGTAACCGAGGTAAGCAAGAAATCGACAAGATCATTGATTATTCTAATTTTTTAATTATATGATATTCGGAATAATCTAAATCATGTGTGTATGACTCATTTAAGGTTGAAGCACCAACTATCATGAATTTATCTATTTCAATGTTCAAATTTTAGACCTCTAATTAAAAATACTAACACAAAAAATAGAGACGAAAATTGAAAGAAAATTTAAAGCGTAAGTAAATTCATTATTCTTTAAAAAATACTGATATATATCTTTTAGGGGATACATATAAATTTCTTCAAAACTCATCAAAGCCAAATGCTATAGTTGAAAAAGTCGCTTTCATAAATGACAAATATATATATTATAGAGATTTTTTTTTCGAACATGTGTTTGAGTTAGTAATTGAAGACTTGAATTTTCATTTTTAATTAATGTTATAGTTTTCATTAATTACCACTTGCAACTTAGTTATAATTACGTGCGTCTCTCTCGCGCTTCTCCTCTCTTATACATTTACAAATATAAATTATACATATACATATACGATTATATGACGGATATACAAATATAATTCGTCTCTCTCCACTCTCTGCCCTCTCTCCTCCTTCTCTCAATCTCGATTCCCTCTCTCCTCCCACTAAATCGTAATTAGCAAACTATAGTTGTGAAGCCTAATTAAGTTTATTTTAGTGGCTATTTGCGAAATTTTTCCAAATTTTATGAAAACTTGACAAAGGTGAAAACTCATTTGGGGTCCAATTAGCATAATAGGCTTTTCTTTTTCTTTTTTTTTTAAAAAGGCCAATTTTCAGATTAGAGCCCAATATCAAAGCCCACAAACATTTAAATAATTAACGAATTTTTTATTTTTTTTAAAGAATATTTAAAAAATATCGAAAAACCCTAAACCCCTTCTCCAAGTTCCCCGTAAAATCCCCTTTTTAGTTTCTTCTCTCTTCATTTTCTACTAAACAGAAGATGGTCTGGACGCGAGGAGAGTGTTGAAGAAAAATGTACCACATCCGCGAGGGGGATGAGATCTGTGGATTCCTTATAATACTTGGGCAATCTTTCTTTCTTTAATTTGTGATATCTTTTGAGGTGTGAGTTAGGCATATGATCTAATTTGATAAATATAATTTGTTTTTATTAACTTAACTATATAAATGACATTATTCAAGTGCTTAATTCAACTCTAGCAAAATGATTATGTAACTTTGGGAGAAACGGCCTAGAAAGACAAGTCGGAATTTGATAGTAGTAGATTCCAAAATTCTATATCAAATTGTCTTTTTCTCATCATTACGCTTCATAATATCCACCTCCACCACTTTCATCCTCATAATATTTACCTAAATTATATATAAATATCTTTATAGTAATATTTTCTACTTACTAATCAAAACTTCCTTCGTATCAATTGTTTGCTAGCAAAAAGAGCCAAAGAAACAACTTTTTGATAGCTAAATTTTTTACAATTTCTCCAATGTTTACCAATAATGTTATTTGGTAAACATCCTAATAAGTAATAACTATGTTTGATCGTCAAGGAATGTAATATAATATTAATATTTAAACACAAATAACAGACAATTACTTTTAGAAATGCCTAGCTTGTTCTTTGAATTCACCAATATTTCCACCTAAATAGAGATAAATATTTATTCATTCATCTATATATTTATACTTTGATGAAAATAATTGCAAATTTGCAATGATTAAATCATGTTTTACAATTTACATGGTAAAACAGTTATTTTCAAGCTGAGATAATCATAGTTGACATAAAGATTAATTAACAAGATTTGGCAAATCTCTAATTATCAATTTTATAACATGATCACGTTATTAATAATAGATGTTACACCTACCATTTTGGATTTAATACAAAATAATAATATCTGATTATAGCTGAGGTGAGCAAGAAATCGACAAGATCATTGATTATTCTAATTTTTTAATTATATGATATTCGGAATAATCTAAATCATGTGTGTATGACTCATTTAAGGTTGAAGCACCAACTATCATGAATTTATCTATTTCAATGTTCAAATTTTAGACCTCTAATTAAAAATACTAACACAAAAAATAGAGACGAAAATTGAAAGAAAATTTAAAGCGTAAGTAAATTCATTATTCTTTAAAAAATACTGATATATATCTTTTAGGGGATACATATAAATTTCTTCAAAACTCATCAAAGCCAAATGCTATAGTTGAAAAAGTCGCTTTCATAAATGACAAATATATATATTATAGAGATTTTTTTTTCGAACATGTGTTTGAGTTAGTAATTGAAGACTTGAATTTTCATTTTTAATTAATGTTATAGTTTTCATTAATTACCACTTGCAACTTAGTTATAATTACGTGCGTCTCTCTCGCGCTTCTCCTCTCTTATACATTTACAAATATAAATTATACATATACATATACGATTATATGACGGATATACAAATATAATTCGTCTCTCTCCACTCTCTGCCGTCTCTCGCTCGCCTTTCTCCTCCCTCTTTCAATCTCGCTCCCCTCTCTTCTCCCTCTAACATGTAACTACGAATCGTAATTAACAAACTATAGCTATGAAGCCTAATATTTTAGTGATTATTTGCGAAAGTTCCCTAAATTTTATGAAAACTTGACAAAGGTGAAAACTCATTTGGGGTCCAATTAGCATAATAGGCTTTTCTTTTTCTTTTTTTTTTAAAAAGGCCAATTTTCAGATTAGAGCCCAATATCAAAGCCCACAAACATTTAAATAATTAACGAAATATAATTTAAAAAAATATTTAAAAAATAATCAAAAAACCCTAAACCCCTTCTCCAAGTTCCCCGTAAAATCCCCTTTTTAGTTTCTTCTCTCTTCATTTTCTACTAAAAACCCTAAACTTCTCTGCTTCGTTTCGATCAGGTAAGTTCATCTTCTTCTGAAAAGTCTATTTGGGTTTAAGTTTTTAGCCGATTTTGGGTAATGACGCTTTTGTGATTTTTTTTTTTTGATTTTTTTGTGATTTTTTTCGATTTATTTGGGTTAAACATAGATTATTGAGTATTGGAATGAATTAGATGGAATCGTTGAGCTGATTTCAAGTTTAGTTTGGTATAGTGATGTAGTTGATTGATTGATTTTGCTGTTTGAAGCATTTGTTTTTTTTTAGTGTTACTTATTGAGTTGAAACTTGGTGAAATGTACTTGAGAAGAGAACCCCATTTGAGTTGTATGTTTGACCCAATTTGTTGTTCTTTAAGTTTAACAGGTTATTGTGATTTCGGGTTTTGAAGTGGGATTATATTTTGCGAAATTTGAGATTGATTTGGGATGGTTGAGTATTGTGATGATCTAGCTGAGCTGATTTCAAGTTTAATTTGATACAGTGACGTAGTTGATTGATTTTGTGAAGCATAATGTTACTTATTGAGTTGAAACTTCAGTTTTGTTAATTGAAATGTCTCTGAGAACTCCATTTTGGTTTTATTTTTTGACACAATTTGTTGTTCTTTAAGTTTTAACGGGTTATTATGCTTTTGGATTTTGAAGTAGGATTATATTGAGTATCGAGCTGATCCCATGTTTAATTTGGTACATTGATCTAGTTGATTGATTGATTTTGCTGTTTGCTGATCCCATTTTTCCTCCTTCTCTGTTTTGGTTGAGTTGGTGTTTGTAGGCTCTATTTATGTGTACCTTTTGACAGTTTTCTAGTTAATGTTTAAATGTAAAAGTGGTTTACATTGAGTTGAACCTCAGTTTGGCTAATTGAAATGTATCTAGAATTCCCAACACACCAGACCTAAGGCTTTAGTTCAACGGCACAAGGAATTTGTGGTAGGTGCACTTCACAAGTTTGAAAAATTGTTGTTGAACCAAGTATGATATCTTAGTGGACATGTGTGGATCAGTCAGCACATTTTCCAACATATTTTGATGCTAAAACAATGGATTTCTCTATTCTTTTTCTTTTCTGCTTAAAGGAACTCCCAGTTATCCATCGAGAAGAAAGAAAAAAACAATGTGTGAATGTTTTAAATAATAGTGTCAAGTGCAAATGAAGAAATAGGTGAAAATCAATTGAATGTAGAATGCTAGGATTTGGAATATTAATGATGCATTACACAATGAGTGCTTTGCTCAGTCCTCTTATTTAGATGATATTAGATCTGCGAAAGAGCTTAAGCTTTATTTTTTAGAAAAGAGAGAGCATCCCTTAATGCTAAAGCTTCAACAGGAAAAAAAGAAAAAGAGAGCATCCTTTCTACCTTTAGAGTATATTTTCTCACATATTGGAAATCAAAGAGAAAATTCCTTAAGTAAAACGCTTAAGCTCTATCTGAATTGTAGCTCTGGGAAGAAAATTCCATGCTGACCAATATGAGTGTGTCTGATTGTGTGTTTGTTTGTTAAAGCTCTTCAGACTGCACATGGAACACTCCTTTTCCGTACTAGTAGGCTTTTGATTTTGCAGTAACAGAAATATGAATATGATTGGTTTATTTCAGGGGATTGTAAAATGAATCTCAACAGTGTCAAGGTTCCCAAGATGCCTGGTGGCGGTGCAACGTCTGCTTTGATCAAATTTGGAGTTATTGTTGGTCTTGGTGTGTATGGAGTTGCCAACAGTCTCTACAATGTTGAGGGTGGGCATCGCGCCATTGTTTTCAACCGTATTGGTGGTGTAAAAAACAAGGTATTCTTGCCTTTTGTTCTTTTGGATCATGATGATGTTTAGGTGCTCTTTTACATTATCAATTAGATTAACTTTTGGTTAGCATCAGTCGTTCCAAATTTATGCCTATGTTAATTGTTATCCATGTTAAGTTGAGAAACTTATTAGGTGGAACATGAATTAAGGTGCCTTCCACGCGCTATTCTTTTTTGATGTTTCAATACATGGAAGGATTGCCATAGTTTTTCATGGTTTTATTTTGTTGTAAACTCAAATGTTTGTGTTGGATGGTTATGGCCAATCTCATTGTATGACACTCAACCATGTTTTTTCTCTGTTTCTATGTTTGATGTGTGCCCATATTTGTGTTTTTCTTTTTAATCTGTGTTGAGTGGTTTATGAATAGGTTTATCCAGAAGGGACACACTTCATGATTCCTTGGTTTGAAAGACCAGTCATATATGATGTTCGTGCACGACCCCATCTTGTGGAGAGCACTTCGGGAAGTCGTGACCTCCAGATGGTAAATTTTTCTCTGAATACTTGTTTCCTTCTCTCCCTATGGACTTAAAGAGAAAAAAGAAAGAAATCAAAATGGGGGAAAAGATGGTAAACATTTGTAACAATTGCAAAGTAATGAAGGACAATTTTGGTGATAGGTGATGTTCTGGTTTTATCCTAGGGACAGAAAGCTTGAATTCTTAGAAGTAGAGGATTTAACAGTCTTTTTTGGTTTTTCCTTTTTATTACACAGGTAAAAATTGGTCTTAGGGTGCTCACTCGTCCAGTTTCAGACCAACTACCCACAGTTTACCGAAGTCTTGGTGAAAACTACAATGAAAGGGTCTTACCTTCAATTATTCATGAAACTTTGAAGGCTGTGGTTGCCCAATACAATGCTAGCCAGCTCATCACCCAGAGAGAGGTACGTGCAAGAGGCCTTAGGTATTTAGTTGATATTCTTGGTGGAAGTAAGTTATGCTATAGGTGGTACTTCCTCTTACCTGTACCATTGCACTGTGATTATAGGCCCATTGGTGCTGAAAGCTATTGGATGCTGACATCTTTTTCTTTGAAGTAGGGAAAGAAATGAACTACAAATCTTCTATTTGCGACACAGGAACTTATTGAAATGTTAATAGATACCATCTCAAGGACCACCGTTAATATATACCATCTCATCATTTCCTGTCTTCTGTATTTTGTGCAGAATGTTAGCAGAGAAATAAGGAAGATTTTGACAGAAAGGGCAGCCAACTTCAACATTGCTCTTGATGATGTGTCCATAACAAGCCTGACATTTGGGAAAGAGTTTACTGCTGCAATTGAAGCAAAACAGGTAGCTGCTCAAGAAGCCGAGAGGGCAAAATTTGTTGTGGAAAAAGCTGAGCAAGATAAGCGAAGTGCTGTTATCAGAGCTCAGGTCAATAGAGTTCCCCTCTTGACATCTTCTGTTTAATTTAATTTAGTGCTCCAGTTTTATCATTTATCTGCTTCTGTGTTAATGACGTCTCATGTATAGCTTCCACTTTACTATTGACAAACAAGAAAAGTAAACTAAACTACATAAAATCGTTTTCAGCTAATAATTTTTTTTCTGTTTTATGTTGTACTATCATATTTTTCGGGGAAGGGAGGTGGGAGATGAGGGAACATTACTAAGCAGTAGTATTGACTTCCTATTTGTTGTTCTGCAGGGAGAAGCTAAGAGTGCTCAGCTGATTGGTCAAGCTATTGCCAACAATCCAGCATTTATCACTCTCAGGAAGATTGAAGCAGCCAGAGAAATCGCCCAGACTATCTCACATGCAGCAAACAAGGTGTACTTGAGTGCCGATGATCTGTTGCTTAACCTTCAGGACTTCAACTTGGACACTACAAGAAAGTGACTTGGATAGCGCAACTGATTGATGTTTCAACTTTCAATATTTTGTTTTCCTGCTAGCCTACCGCCCCTTTCATGTTTACATAATGAGGACTCGATAGATGGTTTTCTTAGTTATTTGAACTCTTGAACATGGAAACATTGCATGAGAAACTATTGTGAAAGTAAAGACCAGTGTCTGATCTGACATGACCAAGCTTTATCAGCGTTATAAATGTTTGCAGTTAGTATATTGGCAATCATGTAAGTTCTGTCTGTTTTAAGTCCCTTATTTCTGTTGCTTCTGGGAAAAAAAACTAAGATTCTAGCAATAAAGATACAATGAATAGATTTTGACAATCATGTAGCATCTCTGTTTTACTTGTGATTTCAGTTGTTACTGCTTGTTTCATATGCTTTGGTTATCACACATTATTGTGTTATGGTATTGTTTTCCTGCATACTATGCAATGCTTCTTCTAGTATTTGTTGTCTTCCTTATTTGATATGAGTTACTAGAACCGAGTTATTTTTAAAAAAAAATATTTTCTTTACCTTCATGAGGCGGGGGTTAGTTTTGTGTACACTCTACTTTTTTAGATTCAATGTGTGAGTTTTTGCTAGCTTTGTTATTGTTGGTGTAGTAATTATACAGTTGGTGAATACTCAATATACACTGAGTAAAGGAAGATAAAAAAGAAAGTAATGGAAACTAATGCCTTGCAATTTATTTTAATTTGTTTGTTTGATTTTTGACTTGATACGAAGTTTAGGAGTGTAAAGATAATTTTTGAGACCACATCTTGTGGTCTTTAAACTAAGATTTGAAGAATAACTTTTGAGCGAGTCAATAATCTGTCCTTTCTCAACTAGTCTCCTGACCCGCCCAAATTCATCCCAACAGTATCATTTACCACCTTTTCCTGAATATATCGCCTCTTCTTTTTTTATTTCCCCTACATTTTTCCACTACACCAATAATAAACTAATATTTTTTCATAAAAAAATTATATGGCAAAAAAGAATAAATAAGATTACCCAGTTGTTATTTCGAGGCACTAAATTCAAACAGATGAACCATGCTATTTACCCCACTCCCAACACCACCCACCCATGCAATCGCCTACAACTTTAGAGGCAGAGTCAAGATTTAAAATTTATGTTTTTGAAATACATTTTTTAAGACAAACATAGTATTAGATCAAAATTATTGGATTCTACTGAATGCATAACCAACACATTTTGTGGTGCAGTGGTGGAACTGTTTCGCCCTTAACCATAGGTCTTAGGTTCAAGCCTTGGGTATGGAGAAAATCCTATTGGGAGCGCCACCCTCGAATGGACCCTGTAGTGCGATTCAAATTTAGTCGGGATTCCAATATGGGCTTCGGACACAGGTGAGAAACAAAAAAAACACACACACACGCTCTGTGCCCCCACACTATCTCACCCCCACACTTATCCCACCTCGACCCCCAATCCCGGATCGCCCATTACCCCCCCCCCCCCCCCCCCCCCTCCCCCTCAATTAATTTTTTTTAACTGATACTAAATCAGTATCATTTACTGTATTGGTATCATTAAGGCTGATAATTTCGCTTAATTGATACTAAAATAGTGTGTATGTATATATATAACAAATATATATATTTACACACACACATTGATTATAGTATTAGTTATGCGAAATTATCAGCCTTAATGATATCAATACACTATATGGTACTGATTTAGTATCAGTTAAGCGAAAATTATGAGCCTTAATGAATGGGGGGTATGGGCTGTAATTTTTATTTTTTGAGAGAATGAGTATTTCTTGAATTACCTTGGATTGGGATATAAACATGTGCTAATTATTTTGAGTTTTATGGCCCATTTATGTAGTTTTTCCAAAAAGAAATTTCGTATAATATTGTATACCGGATCTATAATATTGTGTACCAGTTGAATAATGTTGTATATCGATTTTTCTAATCATTGTCATAAGAAAATATGGGATAAAAAATATTGTTTGAAAATAGCATGTCACAAACACAAAGAAAACTATTATTATGAAATAAGTCCTGGAAGACCTTGTTTCTTGCCTTATAACAATAGTAGCCATGGTTCCTATGTTGTTAATCTTATGTATAGGGAAGTTAATATATGTCCTGCTCATTTGGCCATGATTACACCATATGATCTTTAAAATTAGTAAGTTTCCACTTTCAATTCACTTTTCAATATTTGTTTTCTAGTTTGATTAGTATTCTGAATTTGAGGGGGGAGGTAAAATAATATTAATACCCCTCTTGACTAGGAATGGAGTCGTAGAAAGTCTCCCTTTTCCTTCCGACCTATGAAAGTGATATTTATAGGCGCAAATGGCACATCGAAGCAATAAACAGAAAAAAGTGTCTGAATTTTATATAATTAAAACCCTTTTTCCTAAATTAGCTGAGCCCCAAAACAAATACTGAACATTGTATGGAAAATAAGAAAATAGACTATAGAGTTGTTTATTTTAATTCATTTTTTTTTACTTGGAGCTTTGTTTAAATAATACTTTTTGTCAGCTAAAAAGCACTAAATCAAATAACACCACATAAAATAGATTATTCTCATATTCAACTGAAATATAGACAAAAATGGCATATCTACTATTGATTTTAGAACATAAATAATCTTTTTATTAAATAACACACTTACCCAATCACATATCTTTATATAAATTGAAACAAAAATAATACTATTAAATATGAGAAAACTAGAAAAAAAAATGAAAAGGAAAATATTTTCCTCTATCCAAACGCACGTCACGCTCTACGTTTTTTCTAGCTTTGAACGAGCATTGGCAATGCCACGTCATTGGGGTGAATCACGCGGCCCCTTATCTTTTTCTTTTTTCGAAAAATTACTAGTGATGTCGGTCTACATATTATCATTTATAGCGATACTATAAAAAAGTCACATAATATATATATATATATAAGGATTTTATGATCTCAATCACTATAAAATATCGAATTCTATCAATTATTTCATTTCAGAATGAAGTCTCCTTTAAATAAGTAAGATCATACTCTCTCCGTCTCATTTTATGTGACAATATTTGATCGGGCACGGAGTTTGAGAAATAAATGAAGACTTTGAAATGTTTACCAAATTGCTCTTTAAAAAGTAGACTTACTTTTCTCTCTCCTCATAAATATATTGGAGTATTATTTTAAGATTAAATGGGACCAACAAGAATAAAAGATGAATTATACCTTTAAATACTTATCATATAAGGAAATATGATATTCTTTTTGGGACTGACCAAAAAAGAAATGGTGCCACATAAAATGGGACGAAGGGAGTATCATTTTTCAAATCAACTTCTAACCTTATATGCTCTTTGCTCAATTCGCTCCTATTTGTTTTCTTCCCACTATAGCGAAATAAGAAAAGCGCAAACTCGAATAACACACTAAATTTTTTTTTTAAATTGATTATATTTTTGGCTTTTCAAAAAGTATTTACTTACTATGCCTACTAAATCAAAATAAAAAGGAGAAAATATAGGAAATGGTTAACATCAAGAATGATAAAGCATAATCCATTATAATGTAAAGTTAAACGTAAAACTAAATAAATAATTAAGTGGAGTAGACACTAATTATCTCAGTCAAAGTCAAAGCACGATTTGTTTCTACTTTTTGATGCCTACTTATTCCGCTGCATATCTTGGACAAGTGCATTTGTGACAGCCTTACAGCATATATAGAAACGGATCTAGAATTTGAATGCAGTTCAATAATTTTTAAGCTAAATTTATATTTATATTAAAAAATTTATTAAACATATAAAAATTATTTGTTAAGAACTAAGCAATAGAATAGTTAATTTCTTGGTCCATCAGTAGAAATGAAACTTGCTTAGATTTTGATATTCTTATTGAAAAGTGTTCGATCCCAATCAACCTGCATTAATGAAAAATGGAACTATCGAATCACGGGTGAATCACTTTATCGGGATAGGAAGAATTGCAACATCGACATTTTTTTTCTTCTCTAAATCAATCCACTAATAGGTAGCGGTAGGAGAGATCCATTATGATTGGATGGACCGTTCTCGAATTTCAGCATGCATTTTTGTCAATCGGCAAAAGACTCACGCATACTGGAAGGGTACGACTTCAAGGGATGGACTCGATCAAACGGCCAACCACTTGCTAAATCCAAAAGACCATATTCCTCTTAACACATATATTCTAACGAAGTTTGTATCTTTAATTTGAAAAAACCCCGTATACTTCAAAAGTATTGAATTCATCTCGATACATCACGTGAACTAATTTTGGGGAGGCGTTTTGGAATGGGAACGTACATTTAATATAAATGTTGAATGAATCCAATAATTAAAGTTGTGGTAACGTGATAAATACTCTTTTTTTATTAACTAAAGAGGTTTGAAGTTCGAAATTCTCTAGGTACAAAATCATCTTTATTAAAAAAACGCTCTACCCCAATGTAAACTTTTTAATATGAATTCAGATAGTCAGACTCCAATGCAAAAATATGAGTGTGAAAGTAGAAAAAATATTTAAAGAACCCAAAAATATGACCTCATGGAGTACCAACTTTATATGTAAGCATAAGCTATTCATGACATAATTTTACGTAAGCCATATATCATGTTACGCGTAAGTTGGCGTAACGACCGTTGACGCTAATTTACAACCCCCTAGGCCCTAACCCCACACACCCTCCCTATATTTTGTTTATATAGTTTATACACGAAAAAATATTTATTCGTACTCAGTATTTATATTTATTTTAAATAGTAAGAAAATATATTTTGAAAATGTATGATTAATATGTGTGTGAAAGCTGACACAAATGTAATGTATACTTCATAGGTTTTGAAGTTTAGAGATATTTTTGAAAAATTGTCAAGTCTGAAAAATAGTTATTTTTGAATTTTAATAGATGATCTTTTAGAAACAGACTCTCTATATTCACGTGTACACTTTCTATTCTTCTCAACTCCACTTATAAAATCTTATTGAGTTTGTTATAATCATTTATCATTTTTCTCGATACATATATTTAGAATTTGAACCGAAATTAATAGATTCTGTCAAACTCATACTATATCCCCTCAACATTTGCTCACGTATGAAATGATATAAATTAAATACATGTGCCTTCCATTTATTGTTGTGATGTAATGTAAACCACCATATACAAATAAATTTTGACTTTTTTAAGATCCTACTTCTATATATACATATCTATTTCATTTCCTATATTTCCTCAACACAATCATAGTCATTCCTAAGAAAAATAAAAATATCATACCTACAAAATTTCTTCTTCTTCTTCTTCTTCTTTTCACAATGCAAGATGCACTTCCATACAAATCATGGAATTTTTTTCCAACAAATTCCACAACTCTAAACAAATCTTCATCTCTAATGATCAATCAAATCAATTACTCTAAAGGGAATTTCAAGAAAATGGTAACGGAAAACGCCGTTATAGTTTTTAGACGACGTGGCTGTTGTATGAGCCACGTCATCAAGCGTTTACTTCAATGTCTTGGAGCGAACCCCGTTATGTATGACATTGAAGAAAAATACGAAAATGAGGCGATAACGGAGCTAGAGGATATCGGTAAAATTGTCGGTGGTGGTGATCGGAGTTTGTCGTCGCTGTTGCCGGCGGTGTTTATCGGAGGAGAGTTGTTCGGAGGATTGGATCGGATTATGGAAGCTCATATTAGTGGTGAATTGTGTCCTATTTTGAAAAATGCAGGGGCCTTGTGGCTATGAGTTTAATATATATATATTTTGTAACAATTTAACTGCAATATTATATTTTTTGTTTTATTTTTAAATGAAAAGATTTGTATCATGATATATTTTCATGAGTCGCGATTGACTCTTGACGAGCTACGTACCTCTAGGTGAACTCATGGCTTGTCTTGAAATACAATATTATTACTTTCTCTGATGTTTCAATTTATGCGATATTTTTCGATTATCGAGTGTTTATTTGATTGGTCTTTTGAAGCTAAATTAGATTATCAACTCATTATTTTATAATTTTTAATTATTATATTCAAAAAATTATTTGAAAAGTGCTATAAATTTGTGTCAATATAATTTTAAAAAGGCATCTTAAAATGTTGTCAAAATTTGCATCGTTTGAATCTGAAAAAATAAAAATATCACATAAATTTAGATAGGAAAATGCTAACTAATATAAGTGAAAACAATTTATTTTTTATACCTCATGTTTATTACAGATAATTTGCATTTTATTACCTTACACTCTATTTGTTTTGATTTTTTGTGACAGCATTAATATTTGAAAAGTAAAAAAAAAAAAAACTTCTTTGACCATGTTTTTCTACTATATTAGAAGAGCCAGTGAAAATGTTGGTATCAACATGTCTGCTTGGCATTTTTGAAGGGTATTTTAGTTATTTAAGTTTCAATTTACCAATTGTCTCGGCGGAAAATTCTATTTCTTATAGATGTTTTGTTATATTTTGTCTGTGTAGACGTTTTTGCCATTATGATTAGTGTATATTAAAGTGATGACGAAAAAGCGCCCAACTTCACTCTTTGGACAATTCGCTTGCCCAGTGGCGGAGTCAGAATTTTCAATAAGAGGGTTCAAAATTCGAAGGAGTAAACATACGAACTAGTTGAAGGGGTTCGATATCTATTATATACATCTAAAAAATAATATTAACCATGTATATATAGTAATATTTTCCGTCGAAGGGGTTCAGATGAACCCCTAAAGACATGCTGGCTCCGCCCTGGGCTTGCCACTTCTTTCCTCAACATATATAATCATTTCTTTCCTTTATATTTTTCAACCTTACCATTATTTATTTATCTAAACATTGTTTAATTGTTTAGTTATATGTATTATTTATTACTAACATTAACGTATGGACATTATATTAAAAATATTTTTTAGCGGTAATAGCTTGATTGTCGCTAACACGTGTACTTTTAGTGACAATTAGCTCTTTTTGTAAGTGTTCCTAAAGTCTATAGCAAAATTGGATCCAATGGCAATTAATTAATGTCGATAAATGCTTTAACACTCTTTGTTAATGTGTACTTATTATTTATTGCCACTAATAATAGTTTTTGTTATATTGGGAAGAAATTAAATTTTTGTTTGGTTATTATCATTTATAATGTAAGATTTATATTGATACTTAATGTACTTACTAGATTTATTAGCAATTTTTTAAAAATGTAACTTGCAACATTAAATTAAATCCATATTTATTAGTATAATCTTACATTTGAATTGTGAATTTGACCTTTTAATAGTATGAAAAAATAAAATTGGATTTAGTAGATATAAAATGAAAAAATATTATATTACGAACGGCAGTAGTAGTCGAAACATAAATAAATTTCATGCCTATTAAAAAATAATAATTGACATGACTATTTTACTGTTCTATGATTCTATTCATATTAACTATGTAATGTTTAATATTAAATATTGAAAAATGAGTTGGAGAATAAATAATTAACGCTAAGGTTAGTAATGAAAAACAATAATTTTATTTTCTTGATAAATTTAAAGTGACAAATAAAAATGAAAATCTATTTTTAAAATAATGAAAGTGTAAAAATGAACAAGGAGAGTATATCAAAATTGAAATTGTTAGGCCGTGGGCAGCACGGGCGTTCTTCATCTAGTTTCTTAAATATGTGAATTATTAATTATTATAATTTCAAATAATTAATTATTATAATTTATATATAAGGTTGAATTTGTGTTCTAGATGCTTTGGTTGGTGCCAGCAAATTGTATTTGACATTTTGAGGATTTTAGCTTGACTTTGGAATTAAGAGAATGGTGGTGACCTATAGTTTTATTTAATTATTATTGTCCTAATTGTCAATTTCAAAACTCCTATTTAAAGTCATGGTCGAAGTTTCTAAATTTTCTCACAAGTTTAGCCGAGTTTCAATTAACTTCAAATATGTGAATTCAAAGTTTGAATATATGTATCATAAATTTAATTTTCGAAATTTGGAAGCAACCACCTTTAGATATTTTTATATGAAGTTCAGGTCGTATATATGAAGCTAAACTTCATTCATTTTTACATTAAATTCTAGCTGTATGTGACTAGATCACGCGTTCTGATTATGAACGCAAAATATTTTTAATAAGTGATTGCACCTTAAATGACGTTGTGTAAATATGCTATCCCGCGAAATTACTTCAACAGAGAGTGTTCAGCAAAGATGGCCCCGCTAGTTTTGGGCCAGGATATTGAAGCAGCTTGATGGGCAATTGAAATTGTTCTTGGGAGTATATCCCAGAACTAAAGAAAGAAGAAGAGAAGAAGAGATAAGGGAGAAACAATGTATTTTTCTAATTAGTGTATGAACTCAATTGAAAAAACTTACATTCAATAATAACAAAGTCTCCCTTATATAGAGAGATTTGTGACCGTTACTACATAACTAACTAATAGTTAGTTATAACTAACTTTTATTAAGAAATACTAACAACCTTTTTTTCCCTTACTCTCAACACTCCCCCTCAAGCTAGGAAGGGGAAAATATATCAGATAGTCCTAGCTTGGAATTAAGATAGTTGTGCTGAACTCTAGTAAGCCCCTTAGTCAGCATATCGGCCGGTTGTTCTTGTGTTGAAATGTAGCTTGTGGTAATAATTCCTTGAAGTAGCTTTTCTCTAACGAAATAGCAATCAAGATCAATGTGTTTTGCCCTTTCGTGATAAACAGGGTTTGCTGCTATTTGCATTGCAGACTTGCTATCACTGAAGACACAAAATGGTAGTGTTACCACACTACCTCACTTCCAATTTCCTTCATTAAACCTAGTATCCATACTAGTTCTGCTACAACAGCTGCAAGACTCCTGAACTCTGCTTCTGCAGAGCTTCTGGAAACTGTAGTCTGTTTCTTTGACTTCCAAGAAACTATTGAATCTCCCAGCTTCACAAAATAACCAGTTACCGACCTTCTAGTTTGTGGACAAGATGCCCAATCAGCATCACAATAAGCACTGATCTTCTCTTCTGAACTACTCGACAAAAGGACTCCTAACCCTGGCTGATTTTGACATACCTTACCACTCTAACTGCAGCTTCCATGTGTGACTTTTTAGGATCTTGTAGAAACTGGCTTAAAGTTTGTACACTAAATGCTATATCAGGTCTGGTCATTATTAGATAGAGCAGTTTCCCAACCAACCTTTGGTATGCCCTTTGATCAGTAGGAGGATCATCACTTGGTTTCATATGCTTGACATGATCATCAAATTGTCTTGAGGTGAGTTTTAGGTTATAGTCTATGGGAGCCCCAGCTGGCTTAGCTGCTCCTAACCTCAATTCAGCCAATAGCTCTAATGCATACCTTCTTTGATGCATTAGTATTCCTTTGTCAGACCTTGCAAATTCAATACCAAGGAAAAATTTTAACTCTCCCAAATCTTTCATCTTGAAAGTCTCTGACAAAGTGGTTTCGGTTTCCTTATAAACTTCAGACTATCACCAGTGACTAACATATCATCTACATATACTAATACAAGTGTAACTCCTTCAGGTGTTTTTTTAACATACAAAGATGAATCATATTGACTCTGAACAAACCTGAACTTCACCAACGCCTCTGATAACTTTGTATTCCACTGTCTAGGAGCCTGTTTTAAACCATATAGGGATTTGACTAGCCTGCATACCTTGTTCTCCCCCTGGCTTGCAAATCCCTGAGGCATGTCCATATATATCTCATCAGTTAGGTCTCCATTTAGAAAAGCATTATAGACATCCATCTGATGAACATACCATTTTTTCCTTGCTGCTGTTGCCAGCACAGTTCTTACTGTTTTCATTTTTACTACCGGAGAGAAAGTCTCTTTAAAATCTATACCTTCTCTTTGATTATACCCTTTTGCAACAAGCCTAGCTTTAAACCTCTCTACCTCACCTGAAGCTTTATACATTACTTTATACACCCAACTACACCCAATATATTTCTTGCCTTTAGGTAAATCAACCACATCCCAAGTATGGTTGTGATTTAAAGCTTCTACTTCATCTTTCATAGCATGAACCCACTTTGAATCTCTACTTGCCTCTAAGTAGTTGGTTGGTTCAGAAACTGACGAAGAGGCTGCTACACAAGCCATGTACTCTTTTGATAACCTCTCATAAGACACATACTTTGACAGTGCATAAGGCATTTCTTTGTGAATGTTTAAAGAGACAAAATCAGTCATCCAAATTGGTGTCTTCCTATCTCTAGTTGACTTCCTCTGACCCTGCACCTTATGAGACATATCAGTAGCCTCTTGTGTCACCTTATGTTGGTTACTCTGAGAATCTAAGACTGTATCTTGTGAACCTGTAGAACCATGAACTTCATCACCTATTTCAGGAATAACTTGAACTGTCTCAACACTTGTAGCTGTATCTGTTGACCGATACTGTTGATCACTTAAGGGAAACACACACTGAGGCTCTTGACGGGCCTTATTCTTCTCCTTAAATGGAAATACATCTTCTTTAAATGAGACATCCCTACTCACAAAGAAGGACTTATTTACCACATCATACAAGACATACCCCTTTTGTGTATCAAAAAAACCCATAAGTACAGTGGTTTTTGATCTAGTTAACAACTTGTCATGCTCATTAAGTACATTAGCATAACACAAACACCCCACAACTCTAAGATGATCATAATTAGGGTTCTTCCCATACAACCTTTCATATGGAGTTTGATAATGTAACACGGAACTTGGTAGTCTATTTATGATGTATACAACTGCTAACACACAATACCCTCATAATCTTATTGGAATTTCCCTTTGAAACCTTAGAGCTCTTGTTACCTCTAAAATGTGTATGTGCTTTCTTTCTGCAACTCCATTTTGCTGAGGAGTGTAAGCTCATGTTGTCTGATGAACAATTCCAAGACTTTTAAACAGGCTATTGCATAGTGAATTCACAAATTCAGATCCATTATCTGTTCTTACCACTTTTACTACCTTATTAAACTGAGTCTGTACATAACTGAAAAAATGCTTAATCTGAACAAACAAATCAATCTTAAATTTCAGCAAAAACACCCAAGTCACTCTGGAGAAATGATCAACAACTGTCAAGAAGTACATATTACCATTCATAATGGGAACTCTATAGGTGCCCCATATGTCCATGTGCACAAGATCAAAATAACAAGTAGTTTTAATAGTGCTAGAAGGAAATGACAACCTAGTCTGTTTCGCACTTGGACACACAGTACATTGTTTCAGTCTATCATCTATATCCACAGACTTCTCTATAGACAAAATTCTTTTGAGTACATTAGTAGACACATGTCCAAACCTCTTGTGCAACAGGTCCACCTCTGCTTGCTGCTTATTTTCTACAGTATTTGCAGCCAATGCTTCTCCCTTGACTGAATTCTTAGTACTCTGATCAGCTAGAAAATATAGTCCACCATTAATCCTTCCAATTGCTCTCACCTTCCCAGTGTAAAGATCCTGGAATACACAGAAATCAGGGAAAAAACTGACTGAACACTGCCACTCCTTGACTACTTTAGACACTGAGAGCAGATTATAACTGAATTGAGGTATATGAAGAACATTAGAGACAACATTTCCTTCTATCAAACAACTCCTACCTACATTTGTCACCACAACTGTATCACCATTAGGAAGACAGACCTTCTTTACTCCCGCGGGTTGTACTACAGAAGACTCATCTAACATACTTAACTCATACACTATATGATGTGTAGCCCCTTTATCTATGATCCACTGTTTTGATTTAGGAGTTTTAAATAAAACACTGCTAATACCTGCAACATTTGCCACATCTGCTGAACCAGTTTCTTCAGGAGGATTGTTTGAGTGGATCATCTGTAGAATCTGACTATATTGCTCCTGAGTAAATGCTGCTTTACTCATTTGATTCATCATAGACACCTGTACCTCAAACCTTTCCTGATCACCTGTCCTTGACTTGGCACGAGAGTCTTGTTCATCCATCTGACCAGCTAACACATTGTAGGCAACTCCTCCTTCTAACTTTTGTTTTCTCTTTGTTTTAAAATCAGGAGGATATCCATTCAACTTCCAACAATTTTCTCTACTGTGACCCTTTAGTTTACAGAAATCATATTGAACATTATAGTTTTTCTTAAGCCTTTGCCCCTGACTTCTTGAGTACATTGCCATTTCAAAATCCTTTACCTGAGCAATTGGACTCATTCCCAACACTCCAGCACTGGTAGCTCCAGCCCTATGACTTTCATCACTCACAATCATAGCATAAGCTTGATTTACTGAGGGCAAAGGACTCATGAGCAAGATTTGACTTGTTGCTTGAACGTATGACTCATTCAACCCCATCAAGAACTGAAACAACTTTAGTTTTTGAAGATGCACCACAAATTCTTTCAACTTATCACAATCACACCCTGGTGCTAGTACTAGTGCTTCAAACTCATCCCACAAATCTTTAAGTATTGAAAAATACACACAAACAGACATATTTTCTTGACTCAAAGAAGCAATATTCTTATGCAGATTAAAAGTTCTCACACCATCCACTTTATGAAATCTTTCATATAGATCATCCCACACTGATTTAGCAACAGAGGCATACATTATACCTCCAAGTAATTCTTTAGCAACAAAGTTCATTATCCAAGCAAGTACTACTGCATTCATCCTTTCCCAATGGTTCCCCAATTCATTTGGAAACTTATCTTTAGCACAAGTCCCATCTATCATACCCATCTTATTTCTACCTAACAGGGCTACTCGCATGGATCTATACCAAACTGAGTAATTCTCGATACCTGTAAGTTGAAATGATATGATTTGGACACCACTGACATCTGATGGATTGAGGAACAGGGGATGGTTATAATCGATCACACTGGGCTGAGACCCGCCATGGCTAGTTGATCCTGAGACTTCAGTTTCTGTACTCACCATCGTGAAACTCTCCAGATCTCAAAACTTGACTCACACTTTACACCACAGTTGAAAACTCCGACTGTAGGATCGAAAGAATTAGCAAGAAGCTTTTGCCTATGGCTTTGATACCATGAAATTGTTCTTGGGAGTATATCCCAGAACTAAAGAAAGAAGAAGAGAAGAAGAGATAAGGGAGAAACAATGTATTTTTCTTATTAGTGTATGAACTCAATTGAAAAAACTTACATTCAATAATAACAAAGTCTGCCTTATATAGAGAGATTTGTGACCGTTACTACATAACTAACTAATAGTTAGTTATAACTAACTTTTATTAAGAATACTAACAACCTTTCTTTCCCTTACTCTCAACAACAATTACTCCTTCTAGCCCAAAAACTATGTGTATCAGTCGGTTCGGTTCGATTTTAAGTATTATCGGTTCGGTTTATCGGTTTTTGGTTTTTAAATATGCTAAACCAATAACCAAATCAATAAGATATTTGTTATCGATTTTCGGTTTATCGCTTTTTGGTCTTTAACGGTTCGGTTTAACCAATAAGAAAATGTTTCCAAAACAAATTATGACTTGTCCAACAACTTGACGCAAAATAAAAAAAGAGAGAAATCAAATTACTCTCATTGAGCACAAAAAATTCTGCTTAGTGTAGTAAAAGTATAGCAAATACTCACAATTCATAACTCTAGCTAGGGGTGTTCACGGTTTGGATAAAAACTGATCCAAACCGAAAAACCAAACCAAACCGATAAAATAAAACCGATTTTACTTGGGTTTGGTTTGGTTTGGTTTTAGATTTTTGAAAACCGATAGTATTTGGTTTGGTTATGGTTTTATTCGGAAAAAACCGAAGAAATAACCGAACCGAACCGAACCGATGAATTATATACATATATTTTATTAATATACATACTTAATATATTCTTTTTATAAACAATTTTAAAGATCTTATACATATTTTCATTAAAATTTCTTTATAATTTACTTATTGAAAGCAAAAATGCCCAAGATGAAACATTTATCTTATTGATTTCATGTATATGAGTGTCTATGTCAATTCTTTGTGGGACTGAAAATGTTATTGTCTCTTCCTTCCAGGCCAACAAAGTGAATTTTAAAGTTTTATTGATAGTAAATTTAGTGATTGAAAGTTTAGTAATTTAAGTCATTCTAACTATTTTTCGTTTTGAATGGATTGTTGTCACTTTTTTCACATTTTAAATGAATTGTTTCTTTTATTTTTGTGTATGGTTAATAACCGAATAACCGACCCAAACCAAACCGAAACTGATACTGATAAATGTATATTGTATTTGGTTTGGTTTTGTTTGGTTTTGATAATTTTAAAACCGATTAAGTTGGTTTGGTTTTGGTTTTGACCAATAACCGATCCAAACCAACCCGTGAACACCCCTAACTCTAGCCATTGCTTAACACGTGCCGTCGTCATTGCAAACCTTAGCCGTCGGCTTTCTTAGTTTGTTAGGTTTGACGTTGTGAGCCTAAAGACTAAAGTAATACTAAAACCTAAAGGCCAAATGCAGAGAGCAGAGTTAAGTAGTGTTAATTGTGTAGGGTCCTTATAGTTACAATCCAATATAGTGATTATACTAATATTTTTTGTTTGATATTTATGTATAACTAAAAATTAAAATAGTATATTATTATATTCTTAATGGGTTATCAGTATAACCCAATAACCCAATATTAAAAAACCAATATCGAATCGATAACCCAATAATATTTTTTTATAAAACCATTAAATAATCATTAACCCAATAACCCAATAACAATAAATCAATAACACTTTTTTCAGTTCGATTTATCGATCGATTCGAATTTTGCACACCCCTACTCTCTACTTTACGTGCTCCAAACTCCTTTTGAATTTGCAATGGATTAAAGACCAACACGAAATAGGGGCAGAACCGCAATGGTCCTCATCAAAAATAATTTGTGAATCATCTTTACTACTACATTGAAAATTTCCTTTATACGGGGGGGGGGGTGGCATTAAGACCAACACAAAATCAGAACCGCAATTGACCTAGGACCTTATGAACGGAGTCATATATAGTAGAAGTTATGGATTCAAACAAAATTTAGTAATCTTAGCTCATACTTTATATTTGAGTTTTTTTTTAAAACCTTTTAATATGACTAAATAATTTATTCAAAATTCAATAAATAAAATTAATTATAATTCGAATTTCATAAATTAAAACTTTTGACGACTCCTCGAAAGAACATCTTTTAATTTAAAAAAAGACTCCAATGAATGAGTTGTGGGACTGTCAAATCCTCTACTCACTCTATTGGATAATAATTATTTACTATTAACTTGACATAGGGATTAAGAAACAGTAAATGACAGGGGCAATTTTACCAAATCACTCCTATTAAATATAAATCATCTAAATATTGAAAAATGAATAATATTTAATAGCAAAGATAAAATAGACATGAAATGATAAATTATTCATTAATTTTATAAAATGGATAAATATTATTGAACATCCAAAAATAATATAGTGAACAAATAAAGTGAACGGATGAGCAAATAAAACATGTAAGAGCAATTATTATACACGATGAAACATTTTGTATCACAGAAACTGAGTTTTATATGACACATTTGTTGGTAGTACTTTGTAGAAAGAAACAAAGATGGACCTCTTAGATCAATAGTGTTTGCATGGCCACATCAAAGATATTTGTCGTTTACGATGACGAATTCAGAATTTAAATTTAAATTTGTTAAAATTTGATCATTAAAGATTTTAGTGTTAAATTTTATATATATATTGATATTTATTGAATTTTCATCATTTTATGTTAAAATATTTTGTGTTAAAAATGTATTGAAACTCGTAATTAGAAATCTACATCCCACCTAATAACAATGAGACAATATACCAATATTTTCACACATTCTTCAAATTTTATATATATGTATTTGATATGAATAAATAATTTATTGAAAATTCAGTGAATAAAATCATTTATGATTCAAAATTCATACATTAAATTTTTTGACTTCACCGCTAAAAAAAACCCTCATTTAATTTTAAAAAAAGACTCAAATAAACTAGTTGTAGGGCTGTCAAATTTTATACATAAATAAAAATATAAGAGCAATTTTATACACATTTTGGATCACATATTTTAAATGGCACATTTCTTTAGTAGTACTTTGTAAAAAGAGACAGAGGGGCCTCTTGAATAAACAGTGTCAAAGATCCAAATATTTACTTGGACAAAATCCTTAATAGTGACTTGATACTTAATGGTATAAAATTTGAATTTGATGGAGTTCGAACTTTAAAGTTTATTGTATTTTTGAATTTGTGATTTTAGAATCAAATATTTATTGATCAAATGGGTGAATCTTAGTGTTCGATTGAAACGCATTATTCAAATGTTTTATCTTACTCAATAACAATCAATATTTCAATATTTTCACCCTCTATCATAAAGAATGATCTTTTTAAAATTAAACCACACTTCCAATCTAAAATAAAATAAATAATATTACTATATATTACTTAAAACACCTAAAAATGTACTATTCCCTTCACGTGGATACTCTTTAATCCAAAGATTATACTATGATTAAGACCAAAGGACAAATTTGGAGTGTAGTTTCAAATTTCAAAACAAACTCTGAATGAAAAGACAACTCTCTTGATATTTTAGTGAACTAAAAATGAGAGATTATCTCTAATTAAGGCCACTCATTTGCTAATCTTGGGTTTTAATGCAAAGACATATTAATATTGTTCGAAAGTGATTAGGGTGTTATGCATAAACTTAAAAATACAAATCAAATAGTAATAAATTGGATGACAAAAACTTATACTAAAAATATAATATTATTATATGAAAACTAATATAAAAGAAAAATATTAAACTATCAAGAGAATAAATCTCCTCATAAGCAAAACTCTCTAAACGACTATATTATTGATGTTATTGTGTTGTTGATATGAGAAGAAGAGTCTTCAATTTATAGAGTTTCAAACTTTTCCTTTAAGGAAAGAATAAACTAAATATGACAGAGAATTATGTTTTCCTTTCAGATAAATTCTAGCATTTATGGTAATATTTTGACTTTTCTTTAAGGAAAAAAGTAAAACTTAAAATATGATAAGAAAATCTGGACAAAATCCTAACAAATATTATATATATATAAGGTACAATGCAAAGATTTTTAGTTTTTTTATAGTATTTAGTTACATTGTAACTATTTTGTTAGCTTTCAACCAAAATGTGTACTTCTTTTAAATAATAAATATGTCATGTATGAGCTATTTATTACTCAATTCTTTTGAATTTGTTAATCTGATTTTGATCTGACACATAGTTTACGAAAGTAAATACTCTTAAGTTTTTTGATTTTTATGGTATTGAACATATCATGTGGATATTAATACTTAGAAGTATAGAATTATAAAAAAAGAAGAAAAGAAAAAAGACATTACTTTTTAGAATCGATTAGAAAGAAAAGTAAAATAAACAAATTTAAATTGAGAAAATCTTTCATATACTAAAATATGTCTCAAATATATCAAGGTACTTTCAATCCCTTTTTGGTAATAGATAGCTTTTTAGACTTACTTTTTGCTGGTGAAATATGTATTATAACCTTTTTCTATGTCTTACTTTTTTAGGAATAATGGTCAAAATGTCTTTAAATTATGAGAAATTAAATAGTACTTAGTTACATTGTAACTATCTTGTTAGTTTGTCAACCAAAAGAAGAATGTAACTATCTTGTTAATTTTCAAATATGTCATTGTATGTGCTATTTGTTGTTCCTTTCATTTGAATTTATCAGTGGTTTTAATATGACATGTAGTTTTTTTTTTTTAAAAAAATTGTAATTTTAAATTATGGATATGTTTAATATACTAAAATGATCTTTAATTGTAAGGTATTGAAAATTTCATATGAATAGTTGATACTAAAGAGTTAAATAATAATAATAATTCCTTTTCAAACCGATAAAAAAGTAATACAAATAAATTAAAATTGAGTGAGTAGTTCATATACTAAAGTATGTTTCCAATAAATCATGATACTTTCAAATTCTTTTTGGTAATTCATAGCCCTTTACGCTAATTAATAGGATTGAGTTGTTTTAAGTATTTTGATTTTTAAAGTTTCTTTCTTTCTTTTTGTGTTGTTTGGAAAAGATTAAAACAAAAATTCCTTAAGTGCTTATTTTTAGGCCGAAAAACGTATAAAAATAAATTAAAAGTCATAAAAAGGGTATTTTGTTTTTTTAGCTTATCAACTATTTTTAAAAAAATCGATCCATACACCCTCTTAACTTTTTTTCACGTGAAGTATAATTTAACCATACTTCTATTTTATTTTATTTAGGTTGCCACGTCAATTTGATAAATGTAATAAATTTTGAGCCCTTCAAATATATTTATGAAGCTATGAATAGTGGTGATGTCATTGAGTATGAATTTGTTTAGTTTAGTGGATCGGGTTTAGATTAAAGAGGGAATCGAGTTAGTTTAATTCAAATCTAATAATTTTCATTGATTTGGGTGTAACCGTCCAATTAAGGGGTAATTTGCTAAGCTTGATAATGGCGGAAGTATAAACAACTGGATAGTATAACTAAGGATAAACTTAACTAATAAGTAGGCGTTTGGCCATGCGATATCATATCAAGATATGGTATCGTGAGATGAAATCAATGTTTGGACTGATTCCATCTCATGATTCCATATCATGAGATGTGATTCCATATTCTCCAAAAACCATGATATGAAATTACATGGTAATTTCATATCATGATTTGAGATATTTTAATACAAAAATTGATCCACGAGTTTATATTTTGTTAAAAACAACCCCACATTTATATCTACTAATCATTTATTTCATATGTAAATAAAATTTATAATCACATCATTACTTTTTAAAATTTATTATTCTCACCGACATAAAATTTATTATTCTCACCAACATATAGTCACTTTAACTCACACCAACCGATTGTAGAAGTGATGAAATATTTATGGTCTATGAACATGAAAATATAGTTGCGGATGATATTGACCAACAAATGGCTCAAAGTAATAATGTTGGTTCATTTTCTCGGTCACATGATCGAGAAAATGCAAGTTCAACGTGAGGAAATTGTCCGTACTATCTGGAAGGATTATATTAAAGACTAATACACTACAATTTATGTTCAAATTTTTTTTAATCAAATTAAAGTTAGATGAAACAATTACTTAAGTGGAGAACAAATAACTTTGTAATAATTTATTATGCGATTTTATAAATTTTGTTTATTTGA
>NW_006239538.1:73290-94471 GCF_000226075.1 Solanum tuberosum
AAATTAAAGTTAGATGAAACAATTACTTAAGTGGAGAACAAATAGCTTTGTAATAATTTATTATGCGATTTTATAATTTTTTATTTATTTGATAAGATTGAATAAACAATTGGGGCTATTTTAATAGTTTTACAACTTATGAGATTTTTATGTTTATGAGAAATATACAACACAAAAATTCCATATCGCATGTCCAAACAAAACTTCAATTTCATCTCATGATTTCATATCATGATACCATATCATAATTCCATATCGCATGGCCAAACAGCCCCTAAATGAAAATTGAGAGATATTTTCTACCCTTTTCCCTAAATTTTTTAGTAAATTACCTAATGGTCTAAATGAAAAATAAAATAAAATAATGAATAATACATACATATTAAGAAATGATTATCTTAAAAGAAATGTACTTTAAGAACATAATACAAAATATTTTTTTCTTGATTTCCCATCCGATGTTTAAAGTCCATATTAGCGTGTCGATTAAATCTGAATCGTGCACTATAGGACCCATTCGAGAATATCGCTCTCAACAAGATTTTCTCCATACTCATGACAATTCGAGACCTCTGGTTAAAGGCTAAGCAGCCCACCACTACACTACAACTCATATTAATACAAAATAGCTTTTTTCCAATTACAAATCATTATAGATGAAGTACTTTATTATTTTTTATATCTACGTGTGTGGAGAAGATTAGTGAAGAGTTTTATTGGCTAATTCCTTGTTAACATGATGATTTGACAGAACAATTAATTAGAAGAGTCCTAAATATTGTGTTTATTTTTTCTTCTAAATATTGTGAATTGACATAACAATTTTAGGGGAGTTCTAATCATTTTGTTAATTTCTTTTTTAATATTGTGAAATGACACAACAGTTTTTGAAGTGTCTTAAATCTTAATTGTTATATCTATTTTTGTATAATTTCAACGTTGTGAAGTGACACAACAATTTAGAAAAATCGTATATATCTTTTATCATGAAATGGTAAAGTAACACAAAGATAAATGTTTAACTATAAAAATATAACAAATTATATATGCTTATTTTAAATGATTTTGAATCGATCCATATGAATGACTCGAATCAAATTTTTTTCAAAGGGTAACTTGTTTGGAAAAATTACATAAATACACAACTTAAGATATCATAATCTCTAAAATTTATATCATTTTAAGAAAAATTGTAAAAATCTCTTTTAGATACATCTCTATCCCCTCTCGGATACATCTCTACTTTATCTCGGATATATCCCTTCCATTAAGTAATATATCATTTGTAATGTATTGGACAACCACTGAATGTATCCGAGTCTAGTGAAAAATTTGGGACTTTTGTAATTGAAAAAACTTCTGAGATATGATATAATTATCCCCAAATGTATGGAATTTATGTATTTTATGCTAACCTCTTAATGCTAAGAAAATGACTCAATAGAAGGGTAATTTGGAACTTTAATTTGAGTTTATGAAGATTGAAGTTTCCATTTAAAAAACAACAATAGTTTATAAACTTTATATATTTTTTTCCTTTTGTCTTAAATAATAATACCTACATAAATTACGCATAATCTATTGTATAATATAAAAAATAGACATTCTGAAATGAAAATGCAAATATCAATAATAAATAAATTATAAACATTGAAAATTGAAATGATAAAACTAACCTTTTGAATAGTAAAAATATATATTTTAAGTTGTTGGATGACCATTATTTATGTTATTTCTTTTGAAACATTTTATTTCTAGCACTCGAACTTAAAATTTATGATTTAAAAGACAAAAAATATATATTTCAATTATTTCACCGCAACCTAATAACATACATTGTGATCAACTTGAAACCTACACCCATTTTGTTCTCATCTTAATCAAATGAACAAAAAAAAAACTCATAAAACAGCTCACAAACTCTTGTATAGTAATAGATGTTTTATATGTTCAAAAAAACGCCATCCACAAAACCTTTAAATATTTTATATTTTAATTCAAGAACAAGCCAAAAACAAAGACAAAAAAACAAAAATCAGACACACAACCCTCTTATACAAGTTGTGGTGGAAATTAAATATTTCAACCTTATATATTACTCCCAACAAAAAAAAAAATGAAACAAGAAAGAATTAATTTCAATTTAAGTTCCAATCCAAAACTTAAATTTTCTCTCTTTTGATGTCACCAAATTCATCATCTTATATTCATCAAGAGAGGTTGAATTGGGTGGTTATATATTTTTAAGATTACAAATCTTATATTTTAAGAAGACTTATTTATCGATATCTTTGAGTGTGTCTGTTATAGCAGGTAATTTATTTTATTTTTAATATTACAAATCTTAGAGTTTAAGAAGACTTATCTATCGATATTTGAGTGAGTTATAACAGGTAATCTATCTTATTTTCGAAATTACAAATCTCATATTATGAGGAAGCTAATTACTTGTCGATGTTCTTTGAATGAGTTAATTATATGTTGTAGCAGGTAATTTGTCTTATTTTCAACATTACAAATCTAGAGTTTTAAGGAGTGAGTTATAGCAGGTAATCTAACTTATTTTCGAAATTACAAATCTCATATCATGAGGAAGCTTACCCGTCGATGCTCTTTGAATGAGTTGATTATCTATTGTAGTAGGTAATTTGTCTTATTTTCAACATTACAAATTTGAGAGTTTAAGGAGAGACTTAACTACACTGATGTTTGACTGACTTATATATAGCATGTAATCTATCTTATTTTCAAAATTACAAATCCCATATTACGAGGAGGCTTGCCTATCAATGTTCTTTGAATGAGTTGATTATCTGTTATAGCGAGTAATTTGTCTTATTCTCAACATTACAAATCTCACATTTTAAGAAGAGGACATTTGAGTGACTCTTATCTTATTTTCACATCACAGCTCTTATATTTTTAAGAAGCTTATCTTTTAGTGACTTGTTATAGCATGTAATCTTATCTTACTTTTAATATTACTAATTAATCTTGCATTTATTTTCTTGAAGGTTAATTATACTTATAGTATTTGAAATAATGCTTGCTCTATCTTCATCATTGAGCTACAAAAATGAAAGGGAAAATTATGATTTATTCCAAGATTTTCCCCATGGGAATTTAATCAACACCATCGATTTCGATGACCTTTTCGATGAAATCAACGATGGAGATTTGCTGCCAGATTTCGAAATTTTTGGTGAATTTTCAGTTATTAGTTGTGAAGAATCTGCTACTCATGGTAATATGAAATTCAAGTCAAAAGAAGCTAAAAAATCATCTAGCCAAATAAAAAATCCTCAAGGAAAGAGGAAAGTAAAGGTAATTTTTTTTTAGTTATATTCATCGTAGCGTAAGAAATTTTTGCATTACTGTTTCCTGTTTTAGCCGTAGTTAAAGATTATAAATTTCATATATTAAGAACTAAGGAGTATTATTCGTCGATATCCTTTTTAAGTGACTTGATGACTACCTCTCATGTAGAAGATAATAATTAATTTGTCTTATCTTTTATGATTACAAATTTATTTTATGCTCTTTGAATGGTCTAATGATATAAAAGTTTATTTATAATAATGATAATATAACTTAAATAAACTTGTAATGTTAATCATGTAAAGTAAACATCATAAGTCATCATCGATTTAATTTTCTCTTAAAAATTTAAGTTATATACACTGACAAAATAATAATTTTTTAATGGATAAGTTATAAATTAATGTTTTATTTATTTATTTGTTTGTCTGTTTGTCCTTTAAATTTTATTTTTTAGTAAAATGGAAGTTTAATTTCTTGAATTATGTGAAGGTGGATTGGACTCCAGAGCTACATAGGAAATTTGTAAAAGCAATAGAGAAATTAGGTGTTGATAAGGCAGTCCCATCAAGAATTTTGGAGCTTATGTCTACTCATGGTCTCACTAGACATAACATTGCTAGCCATCTTCAAGTAAGTTTTATCCTTAATTCGGGACGTTGGGTTCGAGTTTTAGATATGGAGTTATTCGCTATGTTCAGTTTATATGATATTTTTCATTTTTTTAGAACGAAATTAACATATCTATAGACTATGTAAAAAGTGTTATACAGTTGCAATAATTAATAATTTAGAATATTTTAAAGACATATGAATAACTTTTGGTCAAAGAATAACTTGCTTTACTCTTGAAATTTGAATATCGTCATCTTGCAATTTGGGAGCGCTCTCCCCAATATGAGAGTTTCGGAAAGAATCAGAATCAATGCGAATATCGAACATCAAAGAAAAAAAACTGATTCAATTAGTTTTGATTAAAACTAATTCAAAATTTATATTTTACTCTTTTTAGAAAAAATAAATATGTTTCAATTTTTGTTTTACCTTTGTGTAATTAATACTAGAATAAAACACATGGCATACTTATGCAAATATAATTTAAATAGTACTCTTGATATTTAGCTCATAAAATTTGAAAATATTTAAAATATTTTTCAACTTTGTAACAATTCAAATCAAAAGAGGGAGTATCTCATTTAAATTTTATTGTATGAGTTACAATTTTTTTTATATATGTATGTGTTATTAAATTAAGGTCAGGTACAATAAATCTTCAAAATAAATCTAATATGATAACCTGAAAGAAAAAAAATCAGTCATAAGTTATATTGACCTGATAATATAAGAATTGTTCACACTTTTACTATATGTAATTTAAATTCTTGTTATATATGTGAAGAAATATCGAGCTCATCGAAAACATTTACTAGCGAGAGAAGCTGAAGCGGTGAGCTTGAGCCATAAAAAGCAAATGTACAGCGGAACCGCCATGATTGGAGGTGGAGGAAAGAGAATTTTGATGAACCCATGGCCTTCACCACCAACCATGGGTTTTCCACCCATGGCTCATCATATTAAACCCTTACATGTTTGGGGGCATCCACATGTAAATAATTCTTTTTGGCATCCACATTATCAAAGGGTGAGTTTTTTTTTTTTTTTCGATTTACTCAATTTTAATTTGACTCGATATAAAGTTCTAAAAAAAAATAGGATTTTAAATTTTGTGATTGACCATATAACATGTTTAACATTTGTATGGTTATAAAAAAAATTAAAAAAATATTATGATTTTAAATATAATATAATATTTATGTGATTAATATTTCATAAAAAAAATATTATAATTTATTTTAGATTATAAATTTCAAATATATTTTGTAGGTATCAAATTCTCTTGCACCAGGAACTCTTTGTTTTCCTGCGCCAATAGCACCCACGGTAACTGTTCAATCGAATAATTATTGTTAATGTTTAGTAGACGTTTGATTATGTAATTTAAAAAAAAAACTTATTTAAAACTTGAGCCGAAACTTAAATTTATTTTTATTTTATAATAAATATAAATAAATGTGATTTAATAATATAAAAATTGTTTTTAAATTATTATTTTTTTGACTGATATAGACAAAATAATTTGATGCAGAGATTTGCAGCACCTCTTATGGTCCCAGGCATCCCACCACCCCATCCCATCATCAGAGTTGACACAATTTCCTCTGATTTGCATCCCGTGAGCCTTCTTTCTCTTCCGTGATTTATCATCACATAAATATTTTATGACTCGTTTCATATCATAAGTTTTAAAAAGTCATATATGTATGTTAATAGACCTTTCGATTTAACCTTAATTAGCAAATAACTATGAGTATGCATATTTAGACATCTTAACTTGGTTTTATTGTGTCAGTTGAACACTTCAATGTATAAAATGATCATCTAGACGTACATCTTCAAAATTCATGTGTCACAATAGCATCGAGTATTCGTAAGACACAGTAAAAATAAGTTAGAGCGTTTAGTTGTCAGTTGAGATCAAATTGAGATGTCTAGATGTACTACACTCTCAATGTTGGAATGTCTACTTACTAGCTAGCGTGTGTTCACGTATTATGCCTTGTAAAATCTTTCCTTCTTTTTTTGAGTCAAATTTTTTACTAAGAAATTTCATCATCTACTATATATACAATTAAAAAAAATTAACCTCTTATATACAATATAATTTTTTGACAAATTAATTTTTCCCCGATTTCTGATATATTATCTTGATGTTGTTAACAGTCAAACGAGAGCATAGATGCAGCTATTGAAGATGTTTTAGCAAAGCCACAATTGCCACTTCCCATAGGACTGAAACCTCCATCAATTGACAGTGTGTTGAATGAATTACAACGTCAAGGGATTACCAAAATACCCCCAACTTGATTTTATAATAATTTCGAGGTGTTTTTTTTTAGCGGGGATTCTCTCGAAAAAAATCCTTAAATTCGACGATATTTCTTGCACTTGATGTATCAACAATGAAGAAAAGAAGAAAAGAAAAAAAGTATTCAAAGGTCTTTGTTATTTAACGTGAGATAAAGAATTACTCCCTCCGTCCCATTTTATGTGGTAACATTTGACCGGGGCACGGAGTTTTAAAGAAATAAATGAAGACTTTGAAATGTTTTATCAAATTGACCCTTTTAAAAAGTAGACTCACTTTTCTCTCTCCTCATAAATGTATTGAAGTATTATTTTAAAATTAAGTGGGACCAACAAGGGTAAAAGATGAATTTTACCTTTAAATACTTACCATATTAAGAAATGTGACATTCTTTTTTAGACTGGCCAAAAAGGAAATTGTGCTACATAAAATGGGACGGAGGGAGTATAATTTTGAAACATATTTTATGTGAAATAAAATGCTAATAATTAATCCTATGAGACATTTCACTATATTAGTAATTTTTTAGGTTTGTTGTACTCTTTTGTTCTTGTGTCTGGTTGGGACAATAACAATTACTGAACTTAACAAGGGCCACACATGCATGAAGTACTGGTCATTTTATGTCACACTATTCTGTCATCTAGGGTGTAAAAAATAATATGAAAAATCGATTGAACCTAATCGAACTAAATCGATTTAATAAAATTGTAGATTTTTATTTAAATGTATAACTATTCCGAACAATTGAGATAATCTTTTTAATTTATAAAAAAATAAAAAAAATCCCAAATCGAACCGAATAACCTTACATGTATGTAAATATATTTTATATATTAACAACATGTTAAATTTAATATATAAATATATTTTATAACATTTTTCAAATATAAATATAACTTAGATCCTAGGCCTCTGGTGACCAGACAACTTTCAGTCTTTGCTCTTTATTTAGCTTTCACTTAATTAGGTTGAAAATTAAAAGATACTGTAATAGATACTCTATCAAACAATACAACAAAACATATCCAAACACTCTTATTAAATATTTAAGATCAAACAATACGGTAACAAGGTTTTACATTCTTATCTTTTTGGTGAAGAATTAAAGTGTTTCTTCAAGAACATATTTGTGAAAGAAATATATTAATAGTAGTATATTTTGAGGTGATATTTTAAAAGTAAAAGAAACCAAAAATTAATCGAACCGTACCGATACCGAAGAGAAACCGATATGATTGGGATGGTTTTAAAAATTATAATTTTGGTTATATATTATAAAATACCCAAAAAATTAGGATGATATAATTTTTTTTAAAATAACCGATTGAACCGTACCATCGACACCCCTATTGTCACCAATTGATAACCTTTCAAAGGGGAGAGCTTATTGCATGAATAAAAAGAATAGTTCAATTCGAGTTCTACTATTCGTTTTAGAGTCTCGATTAATTTCAACACTAAATAAAAGGGAAAAAAATGATAATAGTGAGACCTTTTTAATGTAGAGTAAATTTGATTTAAGTTATAAATTTCAAGGGCAAACTTAGACCTTTACCCTTTTATATTATAAAAAGAAGGATGAGATGATTTAAAAAGATTTAGATTTTCACATTAAATGTGAAATATATAGGTAATTAATTAACTGCTAATAATATATGACATATATTGGAAACAAATTCATTAGGCATATTTTGTCCCAAATATCATTGTTTTCATAACATTTGATGTCAAATGTCGTTGTTTTTATGATATTTGTTTATAAATGTCGAGCAATGCTTTAATTTAGGATTTATAATGGTTTTTGAACTTACCATCAAACTTATCATAGTTACTGTCTCAATCTTACTAGGTTTTCAATTAAATATTTATATATATTTAATGAATTCTTAATATAAATACGTCTAAACAAAAGATTTTGAGTTCATTTGAACCATAATAATTAACATATCCTCCATCTACCCTTGCTTCATGTATACCATGTTGTTTTCTATTGAGAAAATATATAAAGTCACCATTGAAGTTGTCCCGAATTTTCAAAAAAACACTTTAACTTTGCAACCGTCCTATTACCCCACTAAATAATTTTGAACAAATATTATTATATCATTTTTCGATCAGCCCCAAATTTTAAAAAGCAAGTGTGTTCACACACCAATCATTACATGACACGTGTTAATTTAATTAAAAATATTTAAAAAAATCATTTTGAGTTTTTTCTTTATCTTTTTTTTTCTTGATTTCTCTCTCTTACTTTTTGACTTATTTTAATTTTGATTCATCTTAAATTCTACTTCATCTTCCAACCCCCACATTCAAGTGATCCATCCTTCCATTTTCTTTCTTTTTCTTCACCTCCAACCCTCACCCCACGTCAAGTTGAACCCCTCTCCTATTGTTTTTCTTTTCTTTTTCTTCTTCTCCTCCATTCAAATTCTTTATTTTCCGTGATTTTTTTCTAATATAAAAACGAATTTATACTATTTTTCTAGACTTTATTGAATTATTCATAACAAAACTAATTATTTTTCTAAGAAAATTAAAATTTTGAAGGCATCATCAATTACTCCTTTTCATATAACTTCAAAATTAGAAATGATAATTTTTAAAAAATCAATGAATTCCCCGAAAATTGAAAGAACTTAATTGAAATCGGATAACAAAACTATATGATACTTCCTAATCATCTTGAAATCTAATGTCAAATTGTTCGAAATGTAAGAACATATTTAGATAAAGTTTTAAAATTAAAGAGAGTAAAATTAATAGTAGTTAAAAAAAAAAGGAAGGTGAAGTTGTGGTAAAAATGGTGGCATTGAAAGTTTGAAGAAGAAAGAAGAAAGAAAGAGAAAAATAAAAGGAAAAAAAGTTAAAATAATAAGAAAATATATTTTATAATAAAATGCTTGTAAAAATAAAATTATATTAGTTATTTTAGGTTGCTCATTTTCTTTGAAAGAGAGTGCACACACTCTCTATGTTAGGTGGACAAAAATGACATTATAATATCAGTTCAAGATTGTTTAGTTGGATAGTAGAACGCACCATAGTTAATGTGTCTTTTTGAAAATTCAAGACAAGTTCAAGAATTGAAAGTTTAGACTTATCCACACAAAATTTTATATGCCCATGACCAGTTTGTTTGTGGCATAACACATAAATATGTCATTTAATTTGATTTTATGTGACAATTATATTTTCAATTTTGGATATGTATAAATAGACATTTAAATTATCACAAAATTAAATAAATAGATATATGCATTCTACATAGCAAATCTTCATCTTTAATTGTGTACAAATAGACACTTAAGTTATCGTAAAGTTAAACTAAAACAAATGTGAACAAGTGTGTGTACTGTTATATAAAACTATAGTAAAGAAAACTCAAACATAATTATCTATTGCAAAGTGCAAACTGCAACTTGTGAAAAGGTTTTGATATTTTTGTACATAAATCGCACTTTGCGAATGCGTTTTATGCTTTGTTTTGGTCACTTCTCTTTTAGGTAGCTAATAAGTTATCCAACACCATATATATGATTATTTTTTTTAATTGGGTTGGGCCTTGTTTATCTTATTTTGAATTAATACAGAGTTTAAAAAATTAAAGAAGACTTTGAATCTTATAGTTTTAAATTAAAAATATGTTTAATGTACCAAAATATCGTTTAGTTTCGTAATCTTAAAATGTGATGTAAAAAAAAATGAAATTAAGGAATTGGTAGAAAGGGAAATATGCATGTTACTTTAAATGAACTAGTTAAAACAAAATTCGGATAACTAAATTGAAACGGGGGGAGTTCATATTAATCTCAACAAGTTGTAACATAGGCTTATTTCAATTGATGTTAATATGTATAATTAAAGAAGGCGTGTTTATTACGGGTGGAAAGATCTCAATCAACCCAAAAAAAAAAAAGGTAAATAATCATATAATTTAAAGATTATTTATCATTGAATATTCAATGAAATGTTGTAAAAAAGGGTAAATAATATATTATGATTAAGATATGTATTTAGTTTCTTTTTAAGGAAATAAGTTTATTTGCTAGTAAAGAGAATTAATCTTGTCATTTTAATTATTTTAACTAAGATATTAATAGTATTTAATTTATTGTTTTATATGCTATCCTGCGTAAAATAATAATAGAATCGCTTAACTTGTGCTAATTAATATTTATATGGATAATAATACTATATTTTATTTGAATAATTGTTACATATTGTTTCATAATGTATCGTATTATATTGCATTGTGTTATGTTGTATCATTTTTTATCGTTACATAATGTCACAAATCCATAATTTGAATAATAAACTTAAAAAAATAAAGTATCGAATAGAGCTACTATATAAATAAAAAAAGATAAATATAAAATAGGATTTTTTTTCTTTCAAAAGCTAATAAGGTTATTCCAACACCATATGTGACCTTTTTAAAAAACTTTCTCAAAGTTATTCCAACACCATATATTACCGTACTATTTTTATGTAACTACAAATGTGTATACTGTAACACTTCAAAAATTTCTAAGTTAAGTTCAAATCATTCTTAAATTATGTATAAGGTCGTACTGAGTGACTCTTAATTTTTCTTAGGTGTTAAGGTAATTTTTTTAGTGTGGAAATGATTTTGGATATCAATTAAGGTCACTAGAATCTCCTATAACACAAAGTTGAGTTGAACTAAATAGATATATGCATTCTATATAGCAAATCTTCATCTTTAACTGTGTAACAAATACTTAAGACACTTAAGATATTGTAAAGTTGAACTAAAACAACTATGAAGAAGTGTGTGTATAATGTTATATAAAAATATAGTAAAGAAAACTCAAAACATAACTATCTATTGCAAAGTGCAAACTGCAACTTGTGAAAAGGTTTTGATATTTTTGTATATAAATCGCATCCATCGGATGCGTTTTATGCTTTGTTTTGGTCATTTCTCTTTTAGGTAGCTAATAAGTTATCCAACACCCATATATATGATTATTTTTTAAAATTGGGTCGGGCCTTGTTTGTCTTATTTTGAATTAATACAGAGTTTAAAAAAATTAAAGAAAGCTTTTAAATCTTATAGTTTCAAATTAAAAATATTTTTAATATCATTTAATTTTGTAATCTTAAACATGTGATGTAAAAAAAAATGAAATTAAGGAATTGGTAGAAAGGGAAATATGCATGTTTCTTTAAACGAACTAATTAAAAGAAAATCAGGATAAACAAATTGAAACATCGGGAGTTCATATTAACCTCAACAAGATGTAAGTAACCTAGGCTTATTTCAATTGATGTTAATATGTCTAATTAAAGAAGACATGTTTATTACGGGTAGAAAGATCTCAATCATTTCAAAAAAAAAAATGTAAAAAAATAGGTAAATAATCATATAATTTAAAGATTATTTATCATTGAATATTGAATGAAATGCAGTAAAAAAAAAGTACATAATATATTGTGATTAAGATATGTGTTTAGTTTCTTTTAAGGAGATATAAATTTGTTTGTTAGTAAAGAGAAATAATCTTGTCATTTTAATTATTTTAATTAAGATATTAATAGTATTTAATTTATTGTTTTATATGCTATCCTGGGTAAAATAATAATAGAATCGCTTAACTTGTGCTAAGCATTATTTTTATGGAAAAAGATACTATATTTTATTTGAATGGTTGTTACAGTTTCATAATGTATCGTATTATATTGTACTGTGTTACATTGTATCGTATTCTATTTTTTAATTGGATACAATAATTGAATAGATTGTATCGTTCTTTGTCGTTACATAATGTCACAAATCCATAATTTGAATAATAAACCTACAAAAAGTAAAGTATCCAAAAGAGCTACTAAAAAAAAAGTAAAATATAAATAAAATTATTAAATAATAAATTGAGAAATTATTAAGTTTTTTTTTTTTCAAAAGCTAAGAAAGTTATTCCAACACCATATATGACCTTTTTTAAAAAGTTTCTTACGTACGTAGAGTTTCTTACTATTTTTTGTACTACAAATGTGTCTACACATTTCATTGATTCACTTTCATAACTTTAGTGTCTAAATTAGTTGTAATAACTAAATTAAAAAGTGATGAAATTTTATATTTTTGAATGTGTGGCATTGATGAGTGTGATCAAGTTATAAATAAATTGGGTGAAAAGTAAATGCTGAAAATTAGAATTTAAGTAGATTTAAAAAATATTAGAGCGATTTCTTTGTAAACATCATCGTTATATAAAAAAAAAGTGCAGCTAACACACATCAATATCATAAATAAATTTTACAATATCAAATCATATTTATTTGTTATAACGAAAAATCTTTTACAAATTTAACGTTTTATAAAATGCTAATAATAAATTTCTTTGAGTGATTTGAAAGTTTATCTTCTTTTTTTTCGTTGATCAATGTGTACATTATAAAAATAATCATCCATTTATAACTTTCGATGATCTTAAAGTTCAAAATTTTCTTTACTCAATTGATATATACAAGTTAATAAAGAGAATTCCATAGAATAAACATGTACTAATAAAGAAGCTTTTCTTAACATATTATTTTTGAAATCTTTCCTCCATCAAAACTCATTACATCATATTTATTAAATACGATTTGTTTCTTCTTGTGTGATCAATGAACTATTACATTAAAATAAAAATTACCTTGTGTTCATGCAAAAAATAGAAAAAAATTCCATATGAAAAAATCTCATACTTAAAACTTGAATTCGAAATATATTTAACTTCTTTTAGTTGAAAGGATCCTTTTATTAGTAAAAAAGAAAAACATAAAACTATTCAAAAAAAAAAAAGGATATTTGCGTGGGGAAAAAGAAAAGCCTTCAAAATATTTAGGGGTTATAAATAGTACAGAATTTGTTCTTTGTTGCTCATTTTTGCTTTGAATAGCTAATCATCTCTGTAGAGAAAATTCAGTTTTCTTCTCGATTTTTTCCGGTAGGGTTTTAGCAGAATGTCGAAAACTCCGAATCCGAACAGTACCGGTCCTAGTGGTTATGCCGACGCCGGAAAACCCGCCGGAGATGAGGCGACAGTGAAAGTTCCCTCCAAGGATTCAAAGAAGAAGGCTAACAAGAAATACGAATACTTAGTAAGTATCAATGAGTATGAATCCGACAATTGTTATTATTTTTTGGTTACAATTTTGAAAAGTTATCACTCGTTGAGTTATTGCAAGAAGGAGATGGGAAAAAGGATTAGTACTTGATGTCTTATTTTGCAAACTATTTGATAATTTAATTATACAAATTTGTGAGTTTAGAATGTTTATAGTTAGTTTTAGCTGTATTAGTTTTTGAAAAGTGATGGAACAATACATGCAGACGTTATACTTATTCTGTAGAGATAGATCGAGAAGTTGTTTCTGATAGTCTCTCTGCTTGAAATGAAGCATTTCCAAGAAGTTTGGAAAAGGAAATACATAAATAAGTGAAGTATGTAATCAGACCTTACCCCTATATTGTATCGATAGAGAGGCTGTTTCTAGTAGATCCTCGACTTAGAATAAAGCATTTCCAAGCCGTTTGAAAAAGGAAATACTGAAATAAGAGCAGTAAGCACAAGTAGGTTCTGGGGAGGGTAGAATGTACACTTTTGAAAAGTCATCACTCGTTGAGTTATTGCAAGAAGAGAAAAGGAATGGGGAAAAAGTATTAGTACTTGATGTCTTTTTTTTTTTTTTTTTTTTTTTGATAACCGAGAAATCCGTCTGTGACCCGCCCTTTGGACCAATCACAGCCTTCTAAACTCGGTGGATAATGGGCCCGCCCCTCTACCCTTCTCCACTTAAATACCTGGCTTCGCTTTGCATGGTGTGGGGCTTGAACCTGAAACTACGAGAATAGTTGGTAAAGAAGTTGTGGAGCAAATGTTTGAAAAAAATTGACTCTAAATCCCACATGCTTTCCGGAACAGCGGGAGTAATATTTCTTATTTTTAGATAGGCATGTTAAAAGTAATTATTTCTTACTTTTAGATGGGCATTTTAGTTTAATAGAACCAGGGAGAAGTAAAATTAGTTGAAATAAAACTCAATACTTCAATTAGCCGACTCTTTGCAGCACTTTTACATTTATGTATCTGTTATTTTATTTATATATTTATTTATTGTGTTTATGATATTGTGTTCAGTCTGAAGAAGATTTGGCTCTGAAGCAGCAATTGGAACTGTATGTGGAAAGAATTCAGGATGCAGATCCTGGACTTCAGAAGGTTGCCCTGGAGAGCATGAGGTTTTTCTCTCTTTTCGTAATTGTTTAAATTTCATTTAGTATACTTGAATGCAGAGTTGACAGTGACCCAAATTTTTGTTTGCTTATACTGGACTGATGAAATGTAGTTAAGTATTTATTGGCTCAAGAGGTGTTTATGATGCTTTTCTGTAGAATGAAACCTCAGGATTATTGTGCACTTCATTTGTGTTAAGAAATTCTGAAGATATTAATTATATTTGAAGAAACTCTTGGGACAGTTATCATCTTTCATGAATGCGTGAACTGACTGTTAAGACTTCCATTTAGTCCTTTAGCACACTTACTTTGCAAGAGTGCTAATAGCAGGTGGAAGAGGGTCCCTCAGTCTTTGTTTATGAATCTCCACGGAATGTGTCAAGTACACTCTATCATCAGTACACAATCATATTGATGACAGCTTTATTTACAAGAGTGGTAGTACTTAGTAGCATATATAAGGGTCCCTTGTTCTTTTTGTTTATGAATCATAGGAGATGTGCCAAGTACACCTATGATTAGAACAGTGTTTTGGACTCCGAAAGGCGACAAGGGCCTGCCTCGCCACGAGCTCGCCGCTCACCTTTTTGAATTAAGGCGCCAATTAATACCAAAATTTTAAAATTTTAATTGCATATATAAATATCCAAAATCTTAATAGCAATAACATATATTGGCAAATATTTCAATTCAAAGACTAATAGTAGATACTAAAAGTCTAGAACTTGAATGGCTCAATAATTCATAAGACAATTGACAAGCAATACTAAATTAAGCAGGGAAGAAATAATTATAGAAGGATTATTTTTTTTAAATATAGGCAGATTTCAGTGAGCAGTGAGCACTGCAACAGAACAGAGCACTCAGTTCACTACCACTGAAAAGTGAAAACAGAGGACTCAGGTGACACAGTCTCAGCCACTCACTACTGAAAAACAGAGTAGGGAAGAAGAAGAAGAGAAGAACTGAAGCAGAAGAAAAAAGGAGGTCTCGTCTCGTACCTGGCAGCAGTCGCGATTCGCGAAGAAGCTCGACTCTCGATCTCGAAGGGGTCGCGACCAGTGGCGGAGGCAGGAATTCTATCAAGGAGGTTCAAATAAAAAAAATGTTGTTGCCTGGAATCGAACCTGTGACCCAAAGCTCACGTAGGTGAAATCCTGAACCCCATAAACCATTGAGCTACTCCTTTGACATATGCTCAGGGGGTTCAATTTTAAATATATACACGTACACAAAAAATTGATCTTATATATATAGTGTAATTTTTTTTCCGAGGGGGGTCGGATGACCCCCCTGGACACACTCTACATCCGCCACTGGTTGCGACTGAGGAGAAGAGGAGTGCAGGTCGCACAGGTGAAAGTTTGCAAAAGAACCCAAAAAAAACCCTAATTTTGGCTTTTAATTATTAAATCAGAGCTTAAAAAGAAAGCGAAGTCAGTTGCCTCTCCTCGTCATTGCCTTTTTGTCGCCATAGCTCACCATTTTCAAATTGCCTCGTCTCGCTGCAGATAGGCGATAGTGCCTCGCCTCGCCTTGTCGCCAAAGGCGAAAGGCAAGTGTCTTTCACAACACTGGATTAGAACTTGTGTGTCATTAGTACATGATCATAAATGCAAGAGTTGCACATCCAAGGGTGTGGCTTAGCGGTTAATGAAGTGGGTGAAAACCTTGGAGACCAGGGTTCAATTTTAAGCAGAAAATTAAAAACTAGGTAATTTCTTTCCATTTACCTAACCATTGGACCTCTGCTGGTGGAAAAATGATATATCTTTTTCAAAAAAAGTATGTATAAAACATTGTTGAATTAGAACTTGACAGTCCGTACAAAACATTTGATGGACTAGAACCTGCAGCCAATGACCAAATGGATATTTGAAATATTGCGGGTTTTAAAATCAGGATGCGAGACATACTTATCACCTATGCATATTTGGTTGTGGCATTTTGGAAAATACTGTTTCTTTTCCTTCTATTACACAGTTTGACTTGAGCTGGAGATTCAAGAAGATATTTGACTTTTCTAAATATAGTTAACATATTTATAAATACAAAAAACAATGTTGAGTCAATCTATTTACTAAACAAAAAAGTCAATGCTAGTTGATATATCATATATATTAATAAAAAAAAGCGTGGTACATCAACAATAGAATGTCCATTTGTTGAGTTGTGTTGAAGGTAAATGTTATAAGAAGAATGACATGAACCTTATAAATAAAAAAATAAGAATGACATGACATATAGAGTTTCAACTCCCAGAAGTTGTTGAAGATGTTGACAATTATAGGAGAAAAGTAGAATGTTTATCTTTTTTCTTATTCATCTTTTCTCTTTTGCAGGCAGGAAATACAAACTGCAACAATCTCCATGACAGTTCCAAAACCACTGAAGTTCTTGCGTCCCCATTATGGAACACTAAAGAGATTTTATGAGAAAATGCCAGATTCTGATTTGAAGGCATTGACTTCTGTCCTGCACTTCTCTATCCTGATATCTGAATAAACTTATTTACATGTTTTAACTTCACTGCATGCAGACACTTCTGGCAGATATTCTCTCTGTTCTGGCTTTGACAATGTCTGCTGAAGGAGAAAGGGTATGTTCTATATATTCTGTTGATATGCTATTAACTCTTTGGTGTGAGCTTAAGTATCTTCATTAGCTGTAATAGAGATTGTTAATTTTCATTGGTTCTTACAGGAGAGCTTGAAGTATAGAGTGTTGGGAACTCAAGGTGACATTGGTTCCTGGGGACATGAATATGTTAGGTAAGACTTTTTTTTTTCTACTCCAGCTATCCTGAAATATTTAGTTGTACCAATGCTGTTGCAGACTGCAAAATAGATGATTTTTTCTTCTTTACTTGTCAAAAAAAAAAGTCTGATGGTAGTTGGTTGCAATGATAAGATATTAGTTGTTCTCCATATTACTTGATGCGTATGCAAGTGTGTGTCATCATTTCTCATTTCTGCCATATCCATTTTCACCTGTAATCTGTGAAAAAAATATCAGTTTCCCTCTGCATTTGGAAGTTGCTGTTTAATGCTGACTGTTTGTGACAGGAACTTGGCTGGAGAAATTGGACAAGAGTATGCAAAGCTGGAGGTCGGTGTTCCTTAATCCCGAGGTTCTTGTAAAGTGTGCACAGAATGTAGCTGTCAACAGTTCATGCAGTAGTGCTTTGTACTCGGGAATTTCTTGTTTCGAGTCTAACAGTTATATATATTTTTTTCAGATCAGTATTACATGCACTTTATCTGTATCTATTCCAATTTAATTTATACGACACATTATCCATTTTGGGATGTTTGACACCATTTTATTTGTACAACTTTCACGACTTTCAAGAATTTAAATTCATTAAACTATTCATATATTAACTTTGATGCGAGTTTGCTCCCTTTGCGACTAGTATTTTAGCTTTCCATCTTCACTAATATGTTTTATGAGTTAAATTAACATCTTGGCTCCATGCCCAATCAATCACGATCACATAAAATGAAATGTATGTTTATTCTCACTACTGTATCTAGTGTTTTTACTAATCCATGTTTTCATTAAATGTTTACATATAGAATTCCTTTAAGATAGATATTTCTTCAACATTGTGCAACAACAACATAACCCAGTGTAATCCCACAAGTGGGGTCCGGGGAAGGGTAGAGTGTACGCAAACCTTGCCCCTTACCTCGTAGAGATAGAGAGGTTGTTTCCGATAGACCCTCCTGTTTCTTCAACATTGTGCCTTGGCCTAGAATCCACTGTTTTTTCTTGGAATTTGGATAAGAGAAAAGAGTTCCTGCCTTGAGATATGCTTTTTTTACTTTTAAATCATGCTATGATTCTGACATAACTCAGTTTCATTAGCTTGCTTATATTTATGGTCTTTCTATATGTATTATTTTCAGAGTGAAGGGGAGCGCCCACTTTACGATCTTATGGTGCCCGTGCAACAAATTGTTTCTTTCAACTTGAAGGTATCAATAATCACATATGATTTTGTGTTGTCAATTGTAACAAGTTGCAGGATAGAGTATAGGAGGTTGGCTACCATATGTCGTGCTCCTGGGCAGATACATAAATCTCTATGTATTTATCTACCCTTTACTTCTGCCAGAATGTTCAATTGATTCCTTATTTTGCGATGTAGCATAATGCCGAATCTGATGCTGTGGATCTTTTAATCGAGGTACTCTTTCTTTCTTGATACTATGCATCATTTGGTAGCATGTGTATTAGTGAGAATTCTCTTTGCATAAATTCCAGGTTGAAGACCTTGATCTCTTGTTGGAGCATGTGGATAGCAGCAATTGTAAAAGGACATGCTCTTATCTCACGAGTTTTGCAAAGTAAGTCGGCTCTGGGTATGTTTGTGGGTATCCATTGTTGAATGTCTGAATCCCTTCGATTTTTCTGATTAGGATGAGTTCTAGAAGAACCTTTGTGTGCCACTCTATACGTTTCTCTCTTCCTTTATTCCTCTCCTTATATGTGTTTCTTGTCTAACCAGAATCTTAGATGTTGAATTCAGCTTATGTGTCAGGACTAACAGCTTTTATCACAAATGCTGATATTTTGCTTCTCAAGCGGTATTGTTTATCACCGAGTTAATAAAAACCCCAGAGAGGGTATATACTCCTTCGAGCATTTTGAACATGCATATACGTGATCTTATCTTCTGTTACATTGTTGAAGGTAGTGGATTGTAGATTTAAGCTTGAAAAATTAAGGAATTCTCACATGAGCTTTCTTGGTTTTCTATGTTAAGGTTATATTCTTTCTTATTTACCTCAGGAGACGGGTTGTTTTCTCAAAATGGTCAATTCATATTAAAGCATCTACAGAGATTCCAAAAACAATGCAATTGAAAGCGAGTTAATTTCAGGGGTCAGAGCATGGTGTCTAATAATTATAATTGGTTGGTTCTGTTTGAAAATAAAAGTATAACCTCTGATATACTGAGATACCCTTCCTAGTACCCTTTGGAGGACAATATTTAGAGAATAGATAGCATTGTGGATGTGAAAATTTCAATTAATACTCTGTGCTGTCTTGATTGATGGTCTATGCCGTTTGCCACTCTTGCTTGAGCAATTGATAGCTCCTTTTCCTCTCTAAGGTCAATTTGTTGCCGTCTACCATGTTGTAGACGGTATGCACTGATTACTACCATGTTGTACCTTTTTGAATGCAGGAATGATACTTTCTTTAATGTTTTTCTGTATGTACCAATCTTCTTCCATCTGACTTCTCTGCCTGCAGCCGCTGCTTCATATCTCATGTCTTTTTCTGTCTTACAGATACCTTCCTTGGCCTGATGACATATTGGTACTTGATTATGCATACACCATATACATGATGTTTGAGGAGTATCCTCTCGCACTTGTGACTGCATTAGCCCTAGACAATATGGAGGTATGCACTGCTTACTGTTACTAGGTAATTCTTTTGGATTCTTCAATAGACTCTGAAGTATGTCTGTCAGAGACTAGTGGATCTTAAGATTGTAAATTCTGAAATCTGAGTACTTGTAATTATTTTGATTTCCATCACTCTTGCAGTCTATAAAGAAAGTTTTTACATCATGTGATGATAATCTACAGAAGAGGCAGTTATGTTACATCCTTGCTCGTCATGTAAGTTCTCCATTGTGTGCTATTTATATTAGCATTCCAGCATGTAGAAGAATCCTAATATTCTTTCTGTTTCTTCTCTCTGGGTCGAAGAATACCTCTAATTCAGATTCTTGATCTCTGAGGTGTTTTAACAATGCCTTTTCACTACTCTATTATTACTGGTGAAATGACCACTAAGTACTTATCAAAGAATGACACATTGAACTGTAAGTGGATTTTCTTTTTATTTTAAAAAATGAATTGCATTGTATGTTTTTGTTATCGTGCAAGCTCAGAGTATATAGATGACCCAGTTTCTATAGTAGACATCCTAGGATCCTTGTAAAATGAGATAGGATTTAGTGTTCGTCTATTGTTTTTACTCTTTTGGATGTAGATTCAATGATGTAATTTTGACTTCCAGCACTGTGTTGATTTATATACGGTCTGTTACCTTGTCAAAAAGGAAAAGTAGAGCTATCCCTAAATTATTTATTTTGTATCCCTGTAATATCTTTTTTGCCATATTTTCCCTGCTGGGTATATGGCTCTCTTCAGGTCTTTTCAACATAATGTTGTGTTAATTTTAGATCCAAGATGCTAAATTTGCGATTTTGAATCACAGGGTCAAACATTTGATCTTGATGAAAAGTTGTGTGCTAGTGATGAAGATAGAGAAGCATTGCAGGAAATTGTTAACAATGTGAAATTAAGTGAAGGGTATCTTGCACTTGCTCGTGATATTGAGGTCATGGAACCCAAAATCCCTGATGACATATACAAGGTTTACACTTGTACACAACACCTCTCCTTATCATGCTGGATTTGCATATACTGTTGCATCTGTTCGATATGTCCCTATTTGAAGTGATTGACTTGACATTGTCCTGGAGGTATATGTTACTGTCCCTGTATATCTGCTTTTGTTCTGCAACAGAAGTATCTCATGTTATTGTTGCATTGTTTTGCTAGCATCCAGTTCCGGTTATTAATTGTTGATGAATCTGCTCATTTCTTTAAATAGTCCTTCTACCTTGATTCATCCTCCCCCCCCCCCCCCCCCCC
>NW_006239538.1:94819-116737 GCF_000226075.1 Solanum tuberosum
CCCCCCCAAACACACACACACATCCTTTTTCATGTTCAAAATAAATTTGGGAGTAGCTTATCTCAGTTTCTTTTGCACCTTGGTTGGCCATTTGAAGAAAGATAAAGAACGCCTGCTCGAACAAAAGATCTGTTTTGGATACTCTGTCATTGCTAAAAACATTTCATCTGCAGAAATTTACCTTGTGTTTCTTAGTCATTATCACAAAGAAAAGCTTTGTGTAATTGAAACTAAATCAGATCTTATTTCGATTTGTTAGCGACATTTGCTTGATGGCCGAGCTAGTGGGGAGCAAAGTGTCAATTCGGCTACACAAAATTTGGCTGCTATATTCGTCAATGCATTTGTCAATGCTGGTTTTGGCCAGGTAAAATGAATCAAATTGTATTTTTCATACACAGGTGTGCGTGCACATATAGATATATGTCAGTATTTTGTATAGCTTGTTATATATCAGTATCCATGAACAACTCTTGGTACTTCTCTGCTGCAGGATAAGTTGATGACAATACCATCAGAGGCCACAAGTGGTGGTTCCTCTACAAGTTGGCTTTTCAAAAATAAAGAACATGGGAAGGCTAGTGCTGCAGCAAGTTTGGTATATAGTTCTACTAACTCTTTCGACTCTCCTTGTTGAGTGCCTATCTGCAGCTACTGATTGTTCTTTCACGAATTTAGGGAATGATCCTGCTTTGGGATGTCGATTCTGGGCTTGCACAACTTGACAAATATCTCCATAGTACTGACACCCATGTAATTGCTGGTGCACTATTAGGAGTTGGGATTGTAAACTGTGGCATCAAGAATGATCTTGAACCAGTGAGCTTCATCTAATGTTTATCTGATGTCTACCAATTCTCTCCATAGATCTTCATATCCTGATATTTCACTCCTTTCTCTGTGCAGGCATTGGCACTTCTTTCTGATTATGTTCGCAAAGATGATCCTTCAATCAGAATAGGTGCTATAATGGGTCTGGGTCTTTCTTATGCAGGTGCTCGGAATGAAGAGGTAATGTTCCTATTCTTCTTTTGGGTTTGGTTAGACAGGAATAAAACTTTCTGCCCTGTCGTTAAGTTCATCCTTAGTTTACAAAGTTTTACCTTTTTTTGAGACACTATAAGATTGGTCTGGATATGTACAATGTTACATTGAGTGCTTGCTGTTTTTCAGATCAGTAGCATATTGATTCACATACTTGAAGATAATAAGGTGTCCCTTGATGTAATTGCATTCACTGCAATATCTTTGGGCTTGGTGTACGTGGGTTCATGTCACCATGAGATTGCCCAGGAAATCATATATGCATTGACGGACCGAAGTGAGGCAGAATTGGGAGAGCCCCTTGCTCGTCTTTTGCCACTGGCTCTTGGTCTTGTATACCTTGGGAAACAGGTAACTGAAGAAGTTGCATGCCTCAGTTTCTAAGAGGCCGAAGAATATCTGAATTAACTGCACTTCTTGTAACATGTGCAGATTATCATTTATATCAATATGGCCTAGATATTCATGATATGAATATATGTTCAACATTGTTGGATTGCATAACTTCTTATTTTGATTTGGTATCCCTCTGTCATGTCCTATAGGACGACGTTGAGGCTATAGCTGACCTTTTGAAGACTACTCTCCATAAGAAGATCAGAAAGCATTGCGATATGATCCTCCATTCTTGTGCCTATGCTGGGACAGGCAATGTACTCAAGGTGCTAGAAGTTTCCCGCCTTCCACTTCTAAGTGATTCATAATTGCAATTGCTGACTGTTATTCTTCTCTAGGTCCAACACTTTCTTGGTCAATGTGGTCAACATCTTGTAAAAGGTGAAAGCTTTCAGGGACCAGCTGTCCTTGGTATTGCGATGGTTGCAATGTCTGAAGAGTTGGGGATTGAGATGACAATACGCTCACTAGAACATCTTTTGCAGTATGGGGATCAAAATATCAGAAGAGCAGTTCCATTGGCTCTTGGCCTCCTCTGTATATCAAATCCAAAGGTATGATATCTTGAAATATCTATACAACAGATTTCTTTTTCCATTTTTTTTTTCTTTCCCTCACTTTTTTCTGTGTTAATGTTCTGGTTTTACTTCTTCTATTGACAAGTTGTGACAGGCCTGTTTCTCTTTACTTCTGCTTAACTCTTGGTAACATATTTTTTTCCCGGGCTGGCTTGGACAGGTTAATGTCATGGACACTCTGAGCAGGCTTAGTCGTGATTCAGACATTGAAGTAGCAATGGTAAAGAAAGTAGCCATGGTATTTTGGATGAGTGTAGTTATTTGTGCTGCTATAGGATTATTATATCTGAAAACTTCTCCAAATTATACAGGCTGCTATCATTTCCTTGGGATTGATAGGTGCAGGAACCAACAATGCTCGGATAGCTGGCATGCTGCGTAACCTGTCCAATTACCATGGCAGAGATGCCAACCTTCTTTTCTGTGTAAGAAATAAAATAATTATCAGTTATTCTCTTGTGACAAGTCCATATCCTTGTGTTTACTCACCCGCTTACTCTAATCATTGGCATCTGCTACTTCTGTAGGTGCGGATTGCGCAAGGTCTTGTCCATTTAGGGAAGGGCTTGATAACTCTCTCACCATATCATTCTGAACGATTTTTGTTATCTCCGTAAGTTCTTCTATAGAAAAGTATTCTTCTCCAAACTATTAAGCAAGTCCATTAGAGGCTTATTTTACTAAACATACAATTTGAGTTGAGATCTATGCGTCTTCCCTAGTTAAAAAATTGTTTTTTGAATGAGGTTGGTTGTTTTGTAAGTGAACAAGTGCAGATAAACAGAGAAGTGCCACTAAAGATCTGTTATATTCTGTTTCTTTAGAAGTGTGTCAGACAGATTTGTTATCTTAAACAACTACATCTCAGTCCTGAACAAACTGGGATCAGCTGAATGAATCCTCACTATTCCATTAAAGCTCAACTCATGTCATCATTGACATCAAATAAAAATAAAAGTTATAATACTTAATATATGTAAATAAGTTTTTTTTTAAAATTTAATATTAATAATAGTAATAATAATGATAGAAGTCCTCTAACAAGATATCACCTATCTGGATTTTAGGTCTACATTGTCCCCTTTTAACACATTGTTATCTTATACCTAAAATGAAAATTGACATGTATAATTAAACCGATTCTTCATGAGCTACCCCTGTTTGATTCCTTCTGTAACTTTGAACCCTCATATGTTGGCTCTTAAATTTTGAACTGTTCTAGGACTGCACTAGGTGGACTCATAATTATGCTCCACATGTGTCTTGATATGAAGTCCATTATCTTGGGGAAATACCACTATGTGCTTTATTTTCTGACACTGGCGATGCAGGTTTGCTGTTTCTTTAACTAGTGTCCCTTCCTCCTTTTGCCTTTTTTGGTTGGCTGTGGTTTTAGCACAACTCCTATTTTCTGTTTAATCGTTCATGTGTTTGCAGCCAAGGATGCTTATGACTGTGGATGAGAAGTTAAACCCGCTGTCAGTGGCTGTTCGAGTTGGGCAAGCTGTTGATGTTATAGGTCAGGCTGGTCGACCAAAGACGATTACTGGTTTTCAGACACACTTGACCCCAGTTCTCCTTGCTGCTGGGGAACGAGCGGAGCTTGCAACAGAAAAGTATTGTATATGTTTGTATGAATGATAAGTTGTTGTTTTGTCTCTCAGTCACAATTTTCCGTCTACTGAATATTGTTGTTAAAATGCAGGTACATTCCAGTCTCGCCCATTCTTGAAGGCTTTGTCATATTGAAGGAGAATCCCGAGTATAGAGATGATAACTAGTCTTGTACAAATGAGTTCTAACTAGAAGATTTAATAGAGCGATGGGGACGTTGGCAAATGAGGCTAATGGCTGAAAGAAGAGAATTGAATCCTGGCTATTGTTGCATGATTTTTTTTTGTATATAACTAACCTTGGGTAGTTGCAAGCTCTAGAGGTGTAAATCTTACTATACGAAGGAACTTAGCTAATGCAAGAAATGTTTTCTACTTGTATATCATTGCTAACAGCTACTGATCACTGAAATTGTAATGGAGATCTTACGTTTTGCTTTTCAATATGATTTTTCTATAACATCGCCTTTAAATATTTATTGCCTTTGGTTTTAAATATTTGGAAACATGCCAGGGGAGTTGGATGGGAAATTGGATCAGGCCAACGGTTTGGAGGCCTAAGGCGGATGAGTCTTACGTGGCATATAATATGTAGGACTCAAATTGTCATATAGGATGTGTATGTCTATTTGTTCAATTTTATACATTTCTACTTGTGTACATCCAAAGTTGAAGGGCATACAAGTTTATACAACTCAATACATTCTGAAAAAATTATGGACTAATACAATGAAAGTTTTAGATAATCTTGAATTTCTATCTTGTGACCTTAAAACTCAAACAAAAGTAACATCCGTCCTTGAGAAATTAAGAATATTGTTCAGTAGGTCGTCACGAATATTGGGTCAAACGGAGACATGAGTCATATTTCACTTGGTCGTTTTCAATGTATGCACAAATTTGGGATCAAACAAAATCTGTGATTCTTGGATCAATATATTCAAAAAAATAAGAAAATTCTAGATTCCTAATTTGTGAAAAGTAAACTCAAAAACAAAAAAAAGAGATGTCGGTCCTTGAGAAATAACAGTATCATTCATAAGATTGTTTAGAATGGACTCATAAAATTTGAAGTCTAACATAGTTATTTAGACATATTACGAACAATTCATGGATTAATGCACATGAAAAGCTTAAATAGTCCCGAGTTTCTGTTTTGTGATCACAAAAAAATGGGTAGTGTATATGAGATTATTTCGAACAGACCCACAAATTAATAATCAAACAGAGTCGGTTGATCGTATTCCAAACAAAAAATTCAACAACAAACAAACATACCTAATGTATTGTCACATAGTATGATCTAGAAAATATAGTGTACACAAAACAACTTACCCATAGAAAAATTATTTTCGAAAGATTCCGACAATTAATAATCCACATGGTACGATGGAACTAATTGAATAACATCTTAAGCTAACACTAGGTAGATAAATAGGAGATAAAAGCTTGATAAACTATCATTTGCATCATTCTCTATTTACTAAAAAAGAAGCAAATTTGACAGAAAAATAAGAACAAAACCCACAGAATAAACAATGGCAGACATTTCCATGGTATGGGAACATATTATAAGGGCTGAAATGCTGTCATTCTGGCACATAAAATTCCATATAGAATTCAAGGAATGCAATAATTAACAAATAAAACAAGAATTGGACTCGACGACTTAAAACTACCGCGCAATTAATTAGTTCCCTCTACTCGTCAACATTCACCAACTCATACTCCACTAAAGAAAGGTTGTTTTGATCGTTAACAGCAATATCAGCAGGTTCAGTAACCTCAACGCGGCCCCACTTGTCTACTGCAAGCCGCATGGAACCCTTGAACATGTCAATCTTCGCGTTCCTCAGAATCACAGTAGCACCTGGCTTCATTAAATCAACTGCATATAAGAGGAAAGGAGTAAGTATTCCAAAACAAAACGTTCAATAGAATCACCCTTTACTTTGATTGGATTATCAAGTCTCATCTTTTGTGTCTGCAGGCACAGAATCACAATACAACTGTTTCAAAGAGCAGATTTAAACAAAACACAACACTAATGTCATCCCCCATTTCTCTGGTTGCATATCACTAATCATTATCCGACTTTTCTGCACAAAAACACAATTACAAGTGTTCTAAGGAATTTGCCAGCCAAAAACAAAACCACATAATTTTTTATACTGACAAGTGTTGTAGCACAAATCACAAACCTGACACTAAGATGGCACCAGGAAGATTGCAAGCAATGAAAGCCTCTCATACAAAAAATAAAAATAAAGGGTTCCTTCTCTAAAGCTTCCTATTTCCTGTAACGCGTCGATGAATCTAACATGCCAATAATATGTCTATGAAATCTAACATGAAAACACACCAAAGGTGTGACCTACTGACCAATGAAGTATGTTGAGAACCATGAGAGCTAAGGTTCAATTCCCGACAAAAGCAAAAACACTAGGTGATTTTTTCCATCTGTCCAAACCTTGGTGGACAAAGTTACCCATATTTGTGTCAGTGTGGGGTAGCAAGTACCCCTGAAATGTGTTGAGGTGCGCATAAGTTGCCCAGACACCACAATTATAAAAGATAAAATCTAACATGAAAACAAATCAAATAGTTTGCCAGCAACCAGAATATATAAAGCCATCAAATCAAATCTCCACAAAATAAATAAAAATACAACTAGTTAGAATATACAATGAGGTTATAATATAGTCAATGTCTAGGTCATCAGGTACAATTTCCAACTTCATAATTTCCTAACAAGATGAGATGAACAAGTTATTACAAAGCACAATGCAGTTAAACCTTGTGAGCGGCAGCATGAGATACTAGCAGTTACACACAGAACAATAAAACCCTGAATTCCAATAAATAAGCAAGCTACCAGAACTCAGTAAAAAAAATTCATAGCAAAGACTACTTGTGATCTATCTTTAGCAGAACATAAAAGAAAAAAGTAACACTCACACTTCAAAAACATTTAATACGGCCACTCTATCAAACATGAAAATTCAAATTTGTCTAAGTTCTTCAATGCTACATCAGCACAAACGTCTGATTTTACGAGTTTCCTTTTCTTTTTCCATTTCATCTTAACAAATGTATCTTCCATCATTCTCATCACAAGCTTTATAAGTCACAATTGCATACTCCCTTCCGTCCCAATTTATGGCTCGTAGTTTAAAAATGAAAGGAAGACTTCAGCCTACTTTCCATCACAATAATAGCAATAATTCAGCAAAAATCCTAGATTATTTAGAGTTAGCTGTACAAATCCTCTATAAATTTCTATAAATTTCGCCCTATTTCAGCATGTTCGATTCTATTACACAACAATCTATCTCTAAACTGGATCATCAAAAGAAAAAAAATCAAAAATTGAATCAACATAAAAAGGGAAACACAAAAGAATTAATCTTTAATCTTTTTCCCCTATCATCTCCTCAATAACAAGAAAAAACACTAAAATTTTGAAGGCTAAAGAAAAATCGCAGAAATGCAAATATATATATATATATATATATACATATACATACCCTGTTCGTTGCGAGCAGTGAAGAGGATGCACCCTGTCTCATCACCGATGAGGCACTCGGAGATCCGTGGTGGAGCACGAGAATTTAACGACGCCGATACTCTGCCACCACGGCTGCCGCCGCCGGTGGCCTTGACAGTGTTCGATTCAACAACTTTAACCGTCAAGTTATGACCATGTGTTCCAGGTTTGAGGCTTTCCACTTTGACAAACACCGGCTTCTTCTTCTCGGAAGTTGTCGCCGTACTGGTTGCCGTCGCCGTCGCTGGTGTAGCCGTCGTAGCCATCAGAAATGTCCTTAAACCCTAAAAATAAAATTCAAGAAAATTCAAAATGAAAATAGAAGAGAGTAACCTAGGAGAGTGAATAAAAAACAAACTAATTAGGGTTTTGAAAGTGTTCTTTTTTATTTTATGTTTTTTTCTATTTGAAAATTAAATAACATGAATGAATAAATAAGTAAATAATTTTAAAAAATAGAAATTGATAGAAATGGCAAAACCATAATTTTTTTTTTTATTAAGAATGTTTTATACCTTTATAGGAATGACAATGAAATGAAGCGGAACGAAGCAAATTCTTGAAAAAAAAGTTAAATAATGTGGGATGAATTAAAATTTGCTTCGCTCTATTTATATCATAATAGACGTATATGTTTTATTTTAGTTATAAAAACTACGATAATGAAGCATATATTAAAATAATATGCATAATTACCTAATTGTATAACATATTCAAAGTATCTTAACTTAAAAATAACAAATAAATAAATATAGATATATAAATCAACAATGTATTAGAAGTGGAAATATTGACTTCATTGGTAATATGATTTAACAATCATATAATTGTTGTACGATCTTATGGGATGCATGTGATTAAGCATTTATGTTGCTTTCTAGGCTTATCCAATGCATCATTTTCCAACTATTTACGTGATAGGATGATAAGTATGGTAGTATAATCAATCATTTTTAATTAAATGTTTAACGTTTAAGTTCTGACAATGTAATTGTCTTTAGTAGGAAATGTTTTATATTCACGTAATATATTTAAAACCTCCAGAATCAAAAGTTTCTTTTATTTTTTTAAACTCCGTAGCAAGTTAAAATAGGACAAACAAATTAAAATGGATGAAATAATAAGTTGGACATAGGGTCAGATGTAGCTTAATGTTATCATAGACAAAATTTGAAGTTTATGAATTCAAAGCTACGATTAAATCCATAAAACTTAATTAAATCATGAATTGATCTTTACTGGTACAAATTTTAGGCTACCAGTATGATAATAAACCACATGAACAAAACTCAAGTTTTATAAACCTTTGACTTTTGAATGCCTCAAGTAGAAAGCTTTTATCCTGTCAAGTCCTTCTTCAAGAATAGCTGGTTCCATGGCAAAAGTAAACCTCAACCAATTCTTTAGTCCCACAATCACTCCTGTTACATTTATAAACATTTCATTAAAACTCGAAAAGGAAATTCGATCTATTTTAATGGGGGCAGAGAGATGATGGATGCGAAAGAAATCAAAGCACAACCGAGAAAACCTTTGAGACAATGAGTGAAATAAACCAAGACCTAAGGCCTATAGTGTCAAAGGCTCACTTAAGACGCGCTAAGTCCTGAAGCTCATGGAGGGCGCTCGGTGTAGGCAAGATAAGGTGTGCAACTCATTGACCATAAGTCCTATGCTGAATCACAAAGTACTAAACAATGGATATAATAGGCAAAGGAATATAAAGAAAACATTATGGTGTTTACCGGAAAATAACTTCTCTACCTATGAAGTAGGGGTAAGGTCCTGGGTACGCTCTACCCTTCCCAGACTCACTTTGTGTGTGAGTTTGACTACACTGGATATATATTGTTGTTGTAAAGAAATCATTATGAATAAAGTTGCTACTTTTTTTCTTGCATTATATATGTACATTTACTTTTCCTTAGTTGCGCCTTTGTATACTAAAGCCCACTGACCTGGAGCGCTTTTTAAAGCTTTTCGCCTTTGACAATACTCCCTATGACAAGTATTTGGTTAGACAAGAAAAAAGTAATGGAACTTTTTTAATCTTCTTGACATTATATAATTCAAGAGTGGGCACAAATAACAAGGTTCGAGCCTTGGGTATGGAATTCCCTTTGTAATGGAGTGCTTTATCCCAATGTGGGACTTCCCCGTGCCAGTTTGAATTTAGTAGGGCCCCAATGCGGATACTAGACACCAGGTGAGAAATTTAAAAAAAGAAGAAGAGTGGTTTAGATTCATTCTTGAGAAACCATGAGATGTTTTACCTGGCAGAATGATAATTGATTCTTCATGAGCTAACTTAGCGCAGAAATCCATATCATCATTTATGCCTTCCAGCAATGACAGGTTCAATTTAATCTACAAGGCATCAAGTTAAGAAATTGAGAATCTTCAGCATTAGATTTAGAGGACCAAAATCGAAGTGTTCGTCAAGTCCTCACCATCATGGACATAGCTCCTTCTGGTTTGTACGGGCAGATAAAGCAAGGTATCTCCTGAACTTTGGTATAAAATGCATCGACCGCTTCCTTCAATACATTGTTGATGTTTGAAAAGAATTCCTTGGTCGTTTTCTCGAGGATGTGAGGTACTGCTCCCTGTACATTGTCAAACATGCCTGATCAGAACTTCTTTACAGCATAATGCGATGAAATCATTCGCCTTAGAGGATCTAAATTGGTAAGCATAAGCAAAAGCTATAGCTTCTTTCCCATGGTTTGTTGTTATATAGACTTAATTATGTGTATGACCGATTTGATCATAGGAAAACGACGTATATCAATACCTGAATGATAGTTGCAGGATTAGCACTGTATTCAAGATAATTTTGAAGGCATTCAGCAATCTGAAAAGCAAAAGCAACAGAAGATTCAATCACATGAAGGAATTGACATGCTCGAGATGCTCAGGCTTAATCTGCAGGCAAATGTTCTTTTAACTTCACAGATATCTATACAGGTGATTATACAACTCTATCAGTTTCTAGCGTTGCATAGATCTATGTATTTCCCGATTGGCGAAACGCAGTAATTTAGCATTTTGTTCGTCTCAATTCTAACAGAGCAAAGACAGGAAATAAAGAGAAGAAAATGATATGATACAAACCCCGGACTTCTTAAGGACACCACTAGGATCAACCATTGCTATCCAACCAAGCCGCCAACCAGGAACAATCCATCTTTTTGATATTGACCCGAGAGTTAAAATCGGAGTTATTAATCCAAATACTCCCATTGGTACAAAAGGCTTGCTACCAAAACATAGGTGGCTATAGACTTCATCTGCAATCACAAGGATTCCTAGCTTTTTTGCTGTCTCCGCAATCTCCATTATGAAAATAAACAACGGGCAAAATTAGGCAACTGAGATTTTTTATATGAACTATGAGATTTAAGAGAGTGACAGTAGTCATCAATATCGAGGTCAATCCTACCTCTTGCAAGTGTTCAGACGTAAAAACATTTCCACAAGGATTTCCAGGATTAATGATGACTATGGCAATGGTGTGATCATCAACGAGGGCTTCTACGCTTTTAAGATCAACCTCCCAGCCCTTTTCTGGGAGAAGGTCAAAATGGCGGACCTCAAGATTACTACATGCAGCACGAGCATCATAAAATGGATACCCTGGTTTAGGGAACAATATGTTGGCACCGGGGCGAGCAAGGACTGACATGACAACTTCAATTGCTTGATTAGCACCAGGTGTGAGGAAAACATCATCCGGTGATACGTGGTGAGGAAGATCATGAGAGAGATAATCCGCGATTGACCTATTACAGCAGATGAAAAAATGGGCATCTATCAGAGTATATCTTTGGCATCAACAAATAGCTTTATTTCTTAACATTAGAAAGAAACTTGATGAGACCTAATCATCCGCATTCATGGTGATTAGACCAAAATAAATGACAAGAAGTCTACAATAAGACGACAAGAAAAATTCTACTCAAGCTTACTTCCCCTTCAGTCTTTAGAAGAAATTGCTGCCTTAGATTTGTAATGTGATTATCGTTATAACTCGTAATAAACATGAATATTATGAAAAAAGGAAATGTGTTTGAGGTAATTTGAGCTTAAAAATGTATACTTTATGCAGACATTGCAAGTAAAAACTCATTTGAAAGCACAAAAGTCTCCATCAAGATAATGAAGAAACAATGTTCAAATTGACTAAAACCAGATGCCAGATGAGACATACGGGAAAGGAATAGAAAATTAAAGAATCAACTAGCTACAAAATTGCAATGTGATAAATCACTCTTCAAAAAAATAGATTATAAGCTTGTCTATCCAACAACAACAATATACCTAGTGTAATCCCACAAGTGGGGTTTGGGAGGTAGAGAAATTGTTTCCGATAAACCTTCTGCTCAAGAAAAAACATAACAAAATAGTACATGAAAAAAAAATAACACAAGTGAAGAAACCATGACAAAGAAACTAAAGAAAGCATAACAAAGCATTCTGAAAAAAGTAATGGTATCTACAACAAAATATTCCTGTAATCGAGGTACAAGAAATACCAAATAGTAATAGAAATCGACGTATAAGAAACTACAATAATAATGCTACAACTACTGGTATATAAGCTTGTATATACATGCAAGAAAAAATTCTACACCACCCCATAAATATATCAATAGCCCATTATCCTACAAGTGCAAGTTTACCTACTTGCTGAATAAAGACAAATTCTTAAATGCAGTAATATCAACCAGAAAAATACCAAAAAGGAACAAGCTTTTACATCCACTCAAGAGAATATCTCCCTACCACCCATCAAGATACCCATAAGTTGGAGTCTCGAGAGGATAGGATATACGCACACCTTACCCCTCCCTACCTTCGTGGTGGTGGAGAGGTTGTTGTAAAGTGGCAAGATTAACACATCCAATAAAGCAACAAGTAACAATAGAAAACAACACCAACATACCCATTGGTAGTCTCACAACATCAACTCACCAATAAACAGTTTAAAAGCAGTCAAACAATGATAAGCTCCAAATTTTGAACTTCAATGTGATTAAATGAGAAAGAAAAACAAAAAGAAACAAGCTTTTTAAATCCATGCAAGAGCAAAAATTGAAAACTTTACAGTAACAAATTAAATAATCCCCAAAAAGCTTTACCTCCTTGCTGAATAAATTCCAACAGCAGGAGCATAACCATTGAACTTGGCAGATCTAACAGCATCAAAAATGGCATCTTCTGCTACCGGAGAAGTTCGAAAACAGGGGATTGAAGATGGGTCACCACGACCCAGATGAATCTGTACTCTTTCATCGTCTTCTTTGAGATTTTCCATAATTGTTTCAAGTACTGATCGAATTGAAAACAAAGATTTCTCCTTCAAATCGCCATTGTTGAAACCCCATTCGCCCAATTTATTCTCCATTTTTTTCTTCGGAAATGCAACTCAGATAAGTAATTATTTGAGGGCATGCACAATTTATAGAATGATAAAATAGTATCACTTCACGTGACACTTTATATCCCGCGGGTGGCTAAGTTACCATCTTTTGTCGCTTTATCATTTTATTTAAAAAGTTAATTAAATTAAATTGAGTTTGATTAAATTAATATTTAAAATTAAAGTTTTTAAAACTTATACTATTGTTTAATATTGATAAGAAAATATAAGCATATAAATTTTGAACAATATATATATATTTACGATCTTTTAAAATACGTGAGTTCATTTAAACTTCTTAATTCACCTTTCGAAAATTACTTTCCTAACCATATGGATTCCACTTGTTTTACATTTATATTCCTAGCAATTTTCTAAATGAGACGAAATTTATATTAGCAGTTGTGGAAATTTTGTGTTTTTTTTTTAATTAAAAGGAAAACAAGATTCGTTACAAACATAAAAACCTTTGAGTTTAATAGTAACATGTCGCGTAAAGAACTACAAATAAAGAATTTTTTTTTAAAAAAAGAAGAAGAAATAACTCTTTTAAATAGATTTAAAAAGCAAATAAATTAAAATAGATACAATACTGAATCATATAGGAAAAATGCACGTCCTTCTTACAATTTAACTATTTTATCCATTGAGAAAAAGATTAAGGATACGTAGGATTTAAAAAGAAAACAACGAAGATTTGTATCGTCAACATAAACAAAACAAATGTAGAATCCATGCGAATAATGAAAATTATTTAGTACTGACAATTAAATTGATAATTAATTTTTTGTCTGATGGTATAATGACAATTAAATTGGCATTATACCCTAGATTAGCAAAATTCCCTGACTAATAATCACGTTATGTTAAGAATTGGTTTTCCTTTGTTCAAAGCAAGAAAAATATAATTAATCTAATTGAAATCCAAGAATATATAACATTCAAATATTAATATTTATAGATATTTAGTAGATACTTTTTAATGTAAGTTACCCATTTTTTAATGAGATAATTACTTAAAAGTATAATTAATCGGAGTACATAATCAAAATAGACCAAAGTTTCGATGTCTCTATTTCATCTCCCAAAACACACACTCTCGTTCGCTCTCTCCTCCACATTTCATTTTTTTGTCCATCTTTGTAATTCTTCGATGTGATTTTTTTAGTTGATTTGTTAATTGAAGGTGTGTTCTTCAATGAAGGTGACTATAGCAATGGTGGTGGCGGTAGTAATTAATTGATTTATTTGTTTTGCTTGTTCAGAGTAAATGAATGGTCCCTGCTTAGTAAATATTTTTAATCGTAAAAATAAATGTAATAAAAATAAATATTTTTAACAGTAAAATTTTTAGTTTAATCGCTTGAAAAGTTAAAGTGTTTAATTAACAGATTTTGTTTTTTATTTCCCGTCCGATGTCTAGTATCCTCATTGAAGCCTGACTAAATTCGAATTCGGCCTGAAATTTAGTGTATCATGTATAAAATGTACATCAGATTAGTGTATCATGTATAAAATGTAATGTATCTTACGTAACGATTAATGTATCTCGCGCATCAGATTAATGTATCAGCGCTTATATTATTGTATCCGTTTGAGGGATTTCAATAATTATAAACTTTTAAGGGATAGATTGTAATTTTACCTTAAAAGTATGTGATTTCTGTAATATTACAGAAATCCTACATTTTAGTTTACTTATTACCATTATCCCCTATAAGTTTTACAAATCTCCAAAATCCCTCATTTTTGCGCATCAGATTAGTGTATCTCGTGCATCATATTAATGTATCTCGCGCATCAGATTAATCGTATCAGCGTCGTTATATTATTGTATCCGTTTGAGGGATTTCAATAATTATAAACTTTTAAGGGATAGATTGTAATTTTACCTTAAAAGTATGTGATTTCTGTAATATTACAGAAATCCTACATTTTAGTTTACTTATTACCATTATCCCCTATAAGTTTTACAAATCTCCAAAATCCCTCATTTTTGCGCATCAGATTAGTGTATCTCGTGCATCATATTAATGTATCTCGCGCATCAGATTAGCGTATCTCGCGCATCAGATTAGTGTATCTCGCGCATCAGATTAGTGTATCATGTATAAAATGTAATGTATCTTACGTAACGATTAATGTATCTCGCGCATCAGATTAATCGTATCAGCGTCGTTATATTATTGTATCCGTTTGAGGGATTTCAATAATTATAAACTTTTAAGGGATAGATTGTAATTTTACCTTAAAAGTATGTGATTTCTGTAATTTGCCCCTAACTTTAAAAGTACTATTTATGTTTTTCGGTCCGATTGATAAATTTTCAAGTCGAACTTAAAGTTTTAATATTGGCATAAGCTGAATTGTAGTAATCATGTTTTTGTTTAAATAATTTAGATTGTAATTATTTTATTATAATATCGTTACATTGAAATTTCATTTGTTCACTTCTTTAAACATCAAAATGCTTACAAAAATTGTGATTATCTTGTATCATAATTAGAACTTTGTTTAAAATTTTAGCAATCTTTTCATGATCAACCACAAAAAGAATATGGGAAATTGGGAATTAGTATTCTTGGATTTGGGGGGACAATTCTTTATATAAATTAATTGTTTATCCATAAGTGCTAAATGGCCAGAAAATTTGGTCAGAATTTGGTCAGAAAATTAAAAAAACTATGATATTTTTTTTATTTTAAAATAAACTGATCTTTTTTCCATTTTTTAGTTAAAAGATATTAAAGTTAAAAGGATAAATATGTTTAAAAATGTAAAATAACATAGATAAAATATCATTCTAGCCAAATTTTCTGGCCAAAACGATTTTTTTTTTATAATATAACATAATATAAAAGTACAGAGAATTACTAGTCATAAGTTTATTTTGGGCATGGAAAAAAAGGCGATGGACAATCTAAGCAATATTCTGCAAGACCACTAAACACTGCAAAAAAAAATAAAAAGAGAGAAAATAACTTAATAAGTATAACATTACCCAAAGAAATATTACACTTACATTTTAATTTATATGAAAATATTTCCTTATAAATAAGTTAAAAAATGAATAACATATATTTATTTCGATTAAACTTATATAACCACACAATATTACAATATGTTTAAGGATGTGTTTGGCATCACTAAAAATATTTTCTTGAAAAAATAAGTGAGTTTGTTACTTATGATGATTAGTAGATAAAGAAAAGATACCATAAATTTTAAAAATCTTCATTTTCTTTTTAGACTTTGAATCTAACCAAATTACGTCATATAAATTAAAAAAGATATAGTATAAAATTTAGAGGGAGGAGAGAGATAATCATGAAATAACATACTTTGTGCAGTCCATATGCTCAGAGATGGGAAAACTACGATGAATATGACACTTTTTATCAAGATCTTCAATCCGCGAAGCAAGATAAGGAGGATGAGGTTGGCTAAACGTATCACAAAATACTTCAATACAATAGCAATATCTCCGCGCCCCTCTCTCCTCCTGTCCTACCTTTTCGTAAGTTATCGCAACACATGAGCGTTGGATCATCCTCATTTCCATCGACAAACTCTTGGCAATATGCAAAGTAATTGATCACGTCATGGCACGTAACGTTCTGAGGCGTGATGTCCAATATTGACGTGCCACCTGGCAGTGGAATTTCCACTGCCAGGACTATGACCATAAGAAAAACAATTGCTTGATTCTTGATTGCCATATAATTTTTGTAAAATTTATTTTTGTGGTTCTAATTATGGTCACTGATGGAACTATACATAATTTATTAGTTCAATGATCATTTAATTTGGCTGACTACATATTTAATGCATAATAAATGAAAAACTGTTTTCATTAGGTTTTAGTCTTCCTTTATTATTGGAATCTGTTGCAGAAATAATGTTTTTGTTTCTTTCTTATGAAGAAATTTTCCATTTTAGTAAAAACTTAAAAGAGGTTACTGAAATTCTGTTACGAAAGTTAAGAAAATAAAAAAGGGTTAAATATATGATCAAAATTTCTTTTATTAAGTCTCCCTTTCATCTTTTACCATATGCTCTCCCATTATTCATGTCCTAGTAAAAAATTATTGAATGTTATTAGTACAAGAATTAAGGGAATACACAAAATTATTCAACAATCTTGATAAATTAAATCATTTTTTAATAATTTGTGATTATAGTTTATTTTTCATATTTAAGAAAATTTGTTGCATGCAAATTGACTTGCTCGATATGGTATCAAATATATATGTCCTTCATCTCTTTTCTCACAAGTTAGATATACAGAAATTCAGAGCTTCATTTTAAAGAGTATTTTAAGTCTCGTCTTTATTTGAGTTTTGACAAGTCTACACTCTGGCAAACCTTAAAGTAGGTGGCATCTTTAGACATCAAAGTTTTACCCGATTTAAAATATAACTATACATGACGAGTCCAATTTATCTTCACATTCTAGATCAATATTAGAATTTCTTGAAGACTATTTTACCCTAAATCCTAATTCATACCTATAAAAATGACACATATATTTTTGTAAAGAGATATCTCTAATATCACATAAACTCTGAGGTAAAGAGATCAAGACATCACATCTCGAGTACCTTATAAAACCTTGGATATTCACAACTAGATTAGGACATAAAAAAAAACTCAAGGCATTAGTGATCAATATAAGTTTTGTAGACATTGAATTTTTGTTGGACTCTTCAAGACGTGTTCAATTCTTGTTGAGACTCTACAATATGTGTTCAATTCCAATTAGGGTTTTGGGAGGCTAAACCCTAAACCCTAGTTCATGCCTATATAAAGGGTGCTATCTTCCCTTAAAAAGGCATCTCGAATATTCCACAAAAGTCATGGAATATTCATATAGAGGTCAAATCTAAATCATCCTAGTTCGAGAAATACGCCACTAACGATGCTCGAATCATGGATAAATTTTAAGAGAGTAAAATCAAGGGAGGAACAGAATTAATGTACCCGCATATTTATCAATAAAATTATGTTTCTTCAGATTTTATTTGTGTGGTTGATTTATTTTTCATATGTTTAAAATTTGTTGCAAACGAATTGGCACGCCCAGTGGGACCAATTATGTCCTTCATCTCTTCTCTCATAAATTAAATCTGAAAATCTGAAGCTGCGAAGGTGGAAGAATGAGTACTTAAAGTCTTGTCTTTGAGTTTCATCAAGTCTACACTCTGACAAGCCTTGAAGCATGGGTCATTTATAGACATTGAAGTTTTGTTGGACTCTACAAGACGTGTTCAATTCTAGTTGAGACTCTACAATATGTGTTCAATTCCAATTAGGATTCTTGGAAGCTAAACCCTAAACCCTAGTTCATGCCTATATAAAGGGTGTTATATTCCCTTAAAAAGACGTCTCGAATATTCCACCAAAGTCATGAAATATTCATATGGAGGTCAAATCTAAATCATCCTAGTTCGAGAAATACGCCACTAACGGCGCTCGAATCACAGATAAATCTTAAGAGAGTAGAATCAAGGGAGGAGTAAAATTGTACCCGCATATTTATCAATAAAGTTATGTTTCTTCAGATTTTATTTGTGTGATTGATTTATTTTTCATATGTTTAAAATTTGTTGCAAACAGTCTTCCTCAAGATTGATTCGAAATATTAAAGTGTTGTCATTCTTGGGGATAAAATACAGTATTAGAAGGTCCATATCATCTTACGTTCGAGAAATATGCTACGTAATCCTCATATCATAAAGAAAATTTTAATAGATAAAATCAAGGGATCAAAATATATAAATATTATACTCACAATCTTTATAAATAAATTCATTCTTTTTATTTATTTTGTAATTACAATATATTTTCTATATTTAAGAAAATTTCTTTGCGAACAGTCCCTGAGTGGACTGAGTGATTGATAAATTCTTATTTTTATCCATATCATGTTTGACTAGCAATATTAAACCTTTAAGTTGACTAAATTACACAATTATCCCATTACTTATGGATTTTTTTTCAAAACTTTACCACTATAATAAATCATCATTCTACCACTTAATTACTCATGTGATATACCAAATTTGTAACATTACTTGACTATACTAATACAATAACATTGTATTTCAAACTAAAAATACATATTTTAATCATCAAAAATTAAATACATCGAGTTACTATAAAAACATCCTGCATTCTCAATCACATATTTAGATAACACAGATAACTAACCCTAATACAAACATTAGTAACGACTTTCCCGACTCCAAAAATATTATTTTATATTAGGACATAAATCTCCCTTCTACTAGCCGTTATACAGTAGTGCACATTCCAAAAGTCACTTAAGGCTCTTTCTTTTTCAAAAAATTCGACCGTTACACTCAAAATCTCTAAGTAATCCCAAATTTCTACTCTGTTCTTTCATTTTTGGGAAGACACAGAGAAAAATCAATTAATTTTTCCTTTATTATCCGCAAAATCGCGAGTAACGACTTTCCCGACTCCAAAAATATTATTTTATATTAGGACATAAATCTCCCTTCTACTAGCCGTTATACAGTAGTGCACATTCCAAAAGTCACTTAAGGCTCTTTCTTTTTCAAAAAATTCGACCGTTACACTCAAAATCTCTAAGTAATCCCAAATTTCTACTCTGTTCTTTCATTTTTGGGAAGACACAGAGAAAAATCAATTAATTTTTCCTTTATTATCCGCAAAATCGCGAGTACAGAGGAGAACAACTTGCACCATTTTGTTGCACAGGTATTGTGAAAGTGGAAGAAAATGGCGGATTTGAACTCCGTTGTTATGGATGACGATTATGAGTTCTCGGCGCCAAGATTCTATGACTTCATCAATGGAGAGACTGATGAAGATAAGCGCAAGGCTGAACTATGGTTCGAGACTTCAATTAGCTATGCTCCTTCTCGTAAGTCTGTCTACTTTGTATTGAATTTCATTGCTTTTAATGCTTTCAAGTTTCAATCAATTGCTTAATCAATTGTGATTTTGGGGGTTTCACATTTTTTTAGGGTTTGTTAGTTGGATTAGTGTGTAATTTTTTTCAATTAACTTAGTTTCTATAATGATCATAATTTCAAATTTTAGTGCTATAATTTTGGATGATACAGAAAAGGAGTTTCATTTTTGGGCTTAGTTTAAGGAAGAGTAATTTGGATTGGTTCCGGTGGGGCGGAGCCAAAATTTGAATTTTATGGGTTCTAGATTCTAGAATAAGGATATATCAGTGTTAATAACTGGGTTATGGATTTAATATTTGTTCATATCTGAGTTTCTTAATACAACAAGTATACAACTTTTGGCTTTTAGCTTATTTTTATACTTTTTAGCCTAAAGTAAGCACTTAAAAACATTTTTTATCTTTCTCAGACACAGAAAAAGACCTTAAAAATCGAAAACACATAAAGTAAGCTAATCTAAACACTCTCTAAAGCTACTGAATTTTGCCGAACCTGTTTATAATCTTCTAGCTCCGCTCGGTGATGGTTTTGTAACAATCATTGTTTTTTACTTCTCTCATGGTAGCTTTCAAATTAATTACAAATTTTAAGGCCTCAGTTATGCAGCCAGAGATCAAGACGATTGAGATTATAAGATAATTTAGTTCATTTGTGGGATATTCTGTTTCATTTCAAGGGAGTGTGGGTGTATCCTGGATATGTTTAATTTATTTTTTATAGGATCAATGTAGGTTGATAAATATCTGCGTTGCTGTTGTTGAGTGCAATTCAGAAAAATGTATCAATTGCAATGTGAGGTTGATGTTTGGTTATCTCTGTGTTGGCTTATGCAGCTTTTATGCCAAAAATAAGACTTTTCTTCCCATTGTTTTTTATAGCTTTACGGTTAGGGAGAGGGGGAGGGAATGAGTCAATAGCTAAGTCATTGCGGTGGAAGAGTCATGATGACAACTTTGAAGTACAATTTCCATAGAGTAGCGGTAGAATCCTTTGCGAGTGACCTAAATAGGCGAGACAAGCATTGTAAGTGGTAGAGTGACATTGCTGCCACGATCCACTAAGATTTAGCTCTTTGTTGCTCTAATTCATCCTTCCCCCTCCAATCCAATCAATTTTTATCTTTGTTGAAAGGAACTTTATGTGTTACTTCTTTGAGAATTGGCTATAGAGTGTAGAGATTCGCTTTAGCATGGGTGCCAAACTAACCTCCAAATCCAAGTTGTTCCACACCCTGAGTCGATCCGTTCTACATCTGAGCGGAACGCATTGTTGGCCATGTCCCGCTTCCCTTGTGACAATTTCAAGAATTCTTTGACCCTCTTTTCAAATTGTAGTTACTTGTTCACTATCAGTCTCTCACCCGCATTAAGCCTTGGACAGAATTGATTGCCCAATTTTTGCTGCATTCCTAAACAACCCTTTACATAACATGACGAAAGAATGAGTTGTTCAACTCCTAGGGAAGCCTTCAAATACTAGATATGAACAGAAATTTACTACTTTGAGACCTTAGACATGCAACCAGGGATGAACATGGAGAAATAATTGCCTTGCTTCATCTGTCAGATGATTTCTTTTCTATTACAAGGCATTGCAAATTGATGATGAAATGTTGATTGGTTATTTCTTTGTTGTCTTTGGCAGCTTTTATGCAAAGAATCAAGAAGAGTGGTAGAACAATTCAACTTGAGAGCCTATGTGATTTTACTAAAGACGAAGAATTGCAGGACAATGCAAGGTGTACTGATTAAGATGAATTTGACGCGAATTCATATGCCTTTCATTTGACATCACATTCCTACTCAAAATGTACTGATTGTTCATTGTTTATCTGAAACAGGCCTGTGGCTGAGCCCTCTTCTTCTGTAAGTACGGAAGAGGTAAGGTCAAATGGGATTGAAGAACCTTCAGCTGTGCTCACGTCTTCTGGAAGTAAGGAAGAGGTAAAGCCAAATGAGATTGAAGAAAGCGCAACTGAGCCCGCTTCTTCTGGAAGTAAGGTAGAGGTAATGCCAAATGAGATTGAAGAACGCGCAGCTGAGCCCGCTTCTTCTGGAAGTAAGGTAGCTGTAATGCCAAACGAGATTGAAGAACCTGCAGCTGAGCTTGCTTCTTCTGGAAGTAAGGTAGAGGTTATGCCAAAAGAGATTACCGAAGAATCTGGTAGCAGTCTTGCTAATCTGGTATGTCTCCACATCTTGTAGAAAGCACAGTTATCGCTATTTCCGGGATCTATTTCTCAATTTGATTTTATTAACTTGCAGGAATCTGTACAGCAGCAGTCAAATGTGGAAGGTTGGTTATACTGAAGGCGTTATCATTTGGCTTTGTCACTTGTATTAGGTTCTTAATCCCC